>NW_027490523.1:0-158720 GCF_050948175.1 Xylocopa sonorina | reverse complement strand
CGATATCGCGTTTTAAGATGCATTGGAATTCTATTGCTACGATAGGTAGACACCTGCAAACGCTATTTCCTTGCAAGGAAGTGTCGCATTTACGTTCATTTGAAGTGTAGACGAGGAATACATAACACTTCGCAAATCATATTATATCTTACCATGAAACATAGAAATGAGATGCGATATCGCGTTTTAAGAAGCATTAGAACACTATTGCTACGATACCTAGACATCTGCAAACGCTATTTCCTTGCAAGGAAGTGTCGCATTTACATTCATTTGAATCATAGACGAGGAATGCATAGCACTTCGCAATGAATATTATATCTTACCATGAAACATAGAAATGAGATGCGATATCGCGTTTTAAGGATCATAAGAACTCTATTGCTACGATACGTAGACATCTGCAGACGCTATTTCCATTCAAGGAAGTGTCGCATTTACAATCATCTGAAGTGTAGACGAGGAGCACATAACACTACGCAAATCATATTATATCTTACCATGAAACATAGAAATGAGATGCGATATCGCGTTTTAAGAATCACAAGAACTCTATTGCTACGATACGTAGACATCTGCAAACGCACTTTCCTTGCAAGGAAGTGTCGCATTAACATTCATATGAAGTGTAGACGAGGAATACACAACACTTCGCAAATCATATTATATCTTACCATGAAACATAGAACTGAGATGCGATATCGCGTTTTAAGAATCATAAGAACTCTATTGCTACGATACGTAGACATCTGCAGACGCCATTTCCTTGCAAGGAAGTGTCGCATTTACATTCATTTGAAGTGTAGACGAGGAATACATAACACTTCGCAAATCATATAATATCTTACCATGAAACATAGAAATGAGTTGCGATATCGCGTTTTAAGAATCACAAGAACTCTATTGCTACGATACGTAGACATCTGCAAACGCTATTTCCTTACAAGAAAGTGTCGCAATTACATTCATTTGAATCGTATACGAGGAATGCAAAACACTTCGCAATGAATATTATATCTTATCATGAAACGTAGATATGAGATGCTATATCTCGTTTTAAGAAGCATTTGAACTCTATTGCTACGATACCCAGACATCTGCAGACGCTGTTTCCTAGCAAGGAAGTGTCGCATTTACATTCATTTGAAGTGTAGACGAGGAATACATGACACTTCGCAAATCATATTATATCTTACAGTGAAACATCGAAATGTGATGCGATATCGCTTTTTAAGAAGCATTAGAAATCTATTGCTACGATACCTAGACACCTGCAGACACTAATTACCTAGCAAGGAAGTGTCGCATTTACATTCATTCGAAGTGTAGATGAGGAATACATGACACTTCGCAAATCATATTATATCTTACCATGAAACATAGAAATGAGATGCGATATCGCGTTTTAAGAAGCATTAGAAGGCTATTGCTACGATACGTAGACATCTGCAAACGCAATTTCCTAGCGAGGAAGTATCGCATTCACATTCATTTGAAGTGTGGACGAGGAATGCATAACACTTCTCAATGAATATTATATCTTATCATGAAACATAGATATGAGATGCAATATCTCGTTTTAAGAAGCATTTGAACTCTATTTCTTCGATACGTAGACATCTGCAAACGCTATTTCCTTGCAAGGAAGTGTCGCATTTACATTCATGTGAAGCGTAGACGAGGAATACATAACACTTCGCAAATCATATTACATCTTACCATGAAACATAGAACTGAGATGCGATATCGCGTTTTAAGAATCATAAGAACTCTATTGCTACGATACGTAGACATCTGCAGACGCCCATTTCCTTGCAAGGAAGTGTCGCATTTACATTCATTTGAAGTGTAGACGAGGAATACATAACACTTCGCAAATCATATAATATCTTACCATTAAACATAGAAATGAGATGCGATATCGCTTTTTAAGAAGCATTAGAAATCTATTGCTACGATACCTAGACATCTGCAGACGCTATTACCTAGCAAGGAAGTGTCGCATTTACATTCATTCGAAGTGTAGATGAGGAATACATGACACTTCGCAAATCATATTATATCTTACCATGAAACATAGAAATGAGATGCGATATCGCCTTTTAAGAATCATAAGAACTCTATTGTTACGATACGTAGACATCTGCAAACGCAATTTCCTTGCAAGGAAGTGTCGCATTTACGTTCATTTGAATCGCAGACGAGGAATGCATAACACTTCGCAATGAATATTATATCTTATCATGAAACATAGATATGAGATGCAATATCTCATTTTAAGAAGCATTTGAACTCTATTGCTTCGATACGTAGGCATCTGCAAAAGCTATTTCCTTGCAAGGAAGTGTCGCATTTACATTCATTTGAAGTGTAGACGAGGAATACATACACTTCGCAAATCATATTATATCTTATCACGAAACATAGATATGAGATGCAATATCTCGTTTTAAGAAGCATTTGAACTCTATTGCTACGATACCTAGAATTCTGCAGACGCTACTTCCTAGCAAGGAAGTGTCGCATTTACGTTCATTTGAAGTGCAGACGAGGAATACATGACACTTCGCAAATCATATTATATCTTACCATGAAACATAGAAATGAGATGCGATATCGCATTTTAAGAAGCATTAGAACACTATTGCTCCGATACGTAGACATCTGCAAACGCTATTTCCTTGCAAGGAAGTGTCACATTTACATTCATTTGAAGTGTAGGCGACGAATACATAACACTTCGCAAATCATATTACATCTTACCATGAAACGTAGAAATGAGATGCGATATCGCGTTTTAAGAAGCATTAGAACTTTATAGCTACGATACCTAGACATCTGCAGACGCTATATCCTAACAAGGAGGTGTCGCATTTACATTCATTTGAAGTGTAGACGAGGAATACATGACACTTCGCAAATCATATTATATCTTACCATGAAACATAGAAATGAGATGCGATATCGCGTTTTAAGAAGCATTAGAAGGCTATTGCTACGATACGTAGACATCTGCAAACGCAATTTCCTAGCGAGGAAGTATCGCATTCACATTCATTTGAAGTGTGGACGAGGAATGCATAACACTTCTCAATGAATATTATATCTTATCATGAAACATAGATATGAGATGCAATATCTCGTTTTAAGAAGCATTTGAACTCTATTTCTTCGATACGTAGACATCTGCAACCGCTATTTCCTTGCAAGGAAGTGTCGCATTTACATTCATGTGAAGCGTAGACGAGGAGTACATGACACTTCGCAAATCATATTATATCTTACCATGAAACATGGAAATGAGATGCGATATCGCGTTTGAAGAAGCATTAGAAATCTATTGCTACGATACGTAGACATCCGCAAACGCTATTTCCTAGCGAGGAAGTATCGCATTCACATTCATTTGAAGTGTAGACGAGGAATACATGACACTTCTCATATCATATTATATCTTACCATGAAACATAGAAATGAGATGCGATATCGCGTTTTAAGAATCATAAGAAACACTATTGCTACGATACTTAGACATCTGCAAACGCTATTTCCTTGCAAGGAAGTGTCACATTTACATTCATTTGAATCGTAGACGAGGAATGCATAACACTTTCGCAATGAATATTATATCTTATCATGAAACATAGATATGAGATGCAATATCTCGTTTTAAGAAGCATTTGAACTCTATTGCTTCGAAACGTAGACACCTGCAAACGCTATTTCCTTGCAAGGAAGTGTCGCATTTACATTCACTTGAAGTGTAGACGAGGAATACATAACACTTCGCGAATCATATTATATCTTACCATGAAACACAGAAATGAGATGCGATATCGCGTTTTAAGAAGCATTAGAACTCTATTGCTACGATAGGTAGACATCTGCAAACGCTATTTCCTTGCAAGGAAGTGTCGCATTTACATTCATTTGAAGTGTAGACGAGGAATACATGACACTTCGCAAATCATATTATATCTTACCATGAAACATGGAAATGAGATGCGATATCGCGTTTCAAGAAAGCATTAGAAATCTATTGCTACGATACGTAGACATCTGCAAACGCTATTTCCTAGCGAGGAAGTATCGCACTCACATTCATTTGAACTGTAGACGAGGAATACATGACACTTTCTCAAATCATATTATATCTTACCATGAAACATAGAAATGAGATGCGATATCGCGTTTTAAGAATCATAAGAACACTATTGCTACGATACTTAGACATCTGCAAACGCTATTTCCTTGCAAGGAAGTGTCACATTTACATTCATTTGAATCGTAGACGAGGAATGCATAACACTTCGCAATGAATATTATATCTTATCATGAAACATAGATATGAGATGCAATATCTCGTTTTAAGAAGCATTTGAACTCTATTGCTTCGATAGGTAGACATCAGCAAACGCTATTTCCTTGCAAGGAAGTGTCGCATTTACATTCATTTGAAGTGTAGACGAGGAATACATGACACTTCGCAAATCATATTATATCTTACCATGAAACATAGAAATGAGATGCGATATCGCGTTTTAAGAAGCATTAGAACTCTATTGCTACGATAGGTAGACATCTGCAAACGCTATTTCCTTGCAAGGAAGTGTCGCATTTACATTCATTTGAAGTGTAGACGAGGAATACATGACACTTTGCAAATCATATTATATCTTACAGTGAGACATAGTAATGAGATGCGATATCGCGTTTTAAGAAGCATTAGTAATCTATTGCTACGATACGTAGACATCTGCAAACGCTATTTCCTAGCGAGGAAGTATCGCATTCACATTCATTTGAAGTCTAGACGAGGAATACATAACACTTCCCAAATCATGTTATATCTTACCATGAAACATAGAAATGAGTTGCGATATCGCGTTTTAAGAATCATATGAACTCTATTGCTACGATACGTAGACATCTGCAAACGCTATTTCCTTGCAAGGAAGTGTCGCATTTACTTTCATTTGAATCGTAGACGAGGAATGCATAACACTTCGCAATGAATATTATATCTTATCATGAAACATAGATATGAGATGCAATATCTCGTTTTAAGAAGCATTAGAACTCTATTGCTACGATACCTAGGCATCTGCGGACGCCATTTCCTAGCAAGGAAGTCTCGCATTTACATTCATTTGATGTGTAGGCGAGGAATACATGACACTTCGCAAATCATATTATATCTTACCATGAAACATAGAAATGGGATGCGATCTCGCGTTTTAAGAAGCATTATAAAGCTATTGCTACGATACGTAGACATCTGCAAACGCTATTTCCTAACGAGGAAGTATCGCATTCACATTCATTTGAAGTGTAGACGAGGAATACATAACACTTCGCAAATCATGTTATATCTTACCATGGAACATAGAAATGAGATGCGATATCGCGTTTTAAGAATCATATGAACTCTATTGCTACGATACATAGACATCTGCAAACGCTATTTCCTTGCAAGGAAGTGTCGCATTTACTTTCATTTGAATCGTAGACGAGGAATGCATAACACTTCGCAATGAATATTATATCTTATCATGAAACATATATATGAGATGCAATATCTCGTTTTAAGAAGCATTTGAACTCTATTGCTTCGATACGTAGACATCAGCAAACGCTATTTCCTTGCAAGGAAGTGTCCCATTTACATTCATTTGTAGTGTAGACGAGGAATACATAACACTTCGCAAACCATATTATATCTTACCATGAAACATAGAAATGAGATGCGATATCGCGTTTTAAGAAGCATTAGAACCCTATTGCTACGATAGGTAGACATTTGCAAACGCTATTTCCTTGCAAGGAAGTGTCGCACTTACATTCATTTGAAGTGTAGAGGAGGAATACATAACACTTCGCAAATCATATTACATCTTACCATGAAACATAGAAATAAGATGCGATATCGCGTTTTAAGAAGCATTAGAAAGCTATTGCTACGATACGTAGACATCTGCAAACGCTATTTCCTAGCGTGGAAATATCGCAGTCACATTCACTTGAAGTGTAGACGAGGAATACATGACACTTCGCAAATCATATTATATCTTACCATGAAACATAGAAATGAGATGCGATATCGCGTTTTGAGAAGCATTAGAGAGCTATTGATACAATACGTAGACATCTGCAAACGCTATTTCCTAGCGAGGAAGTATCGCATTCACATTCATTTGAAGTGTAGACGAGGAATACATAACACTTCGCAAATCATGTTATATCTTACCATGAAACATAGAAATGAGATGCGATATCGCGTTTTAAGAATCATATGAACTCTATTGCTACGATACGTAGACATCTGCAAACGCTATATCCTTGGAAGGAAGTGTCGCATTTACTTTCATTTGAATCGTAGACGAGGAATGCATAACACTTCGCAATGAATATTATATCTTATCATGAAACATAGATATGAGATGCAATATCTCGTTTTAAGAAGCATATGAACTCTATTTCTTCGATACGTAGATATCTGCAAACGCTATTTCCTTGCAAGGAAGTGTCGTATTTACATTCATGTGAAGCGTAGACGAGGAGTACATAACACTTCGCAAATAATATTATATCTTACCATGAAACACAGAAATGAGATGCGATATCGCGTTTTAAGAAGCATGAGAACTCTATTGCTACAATAGGTAGACATCTGCAAACGCTATTTCCTTGCAAGGAAGTGTCGCATTTACATTCATTTGTAGTGTAGACGAGGAATACATGACACTTCGCAAATCATATTATATCTTACCATGAAACATAGAAATGAGATGCGATATCGCGTTTTAAGAAGCATTAGAAATCTATTGCTACGATACGTAGACATCTGCAATCGTTATTTCCTTGCAAGGAAGTGTCGCATTTACTTTCATTTGAATCGTAGACGAGGAATGCACAACACTTCGCAATGATTATTATATCTTATCATGAAACATAGATATGAGATGCAATATCTCGTTTTAAGAAGCATTTGAACTCCATTGCTTCGATACGTACACATCTGCAAACGCTATTTCCTCGCATAGAAGTGTCGCATTTACATTCATTTAAAGTGTAGACGAGGAATACATAACACTTCGCAAATCATATTATATCTTACCATGAAACATAGAAATGAGGTGCGATATCGCGTTTTAAGAAGCATTAGAACACTATTGCTACGATAGGTAGACATTTGTAAACGCTATTTCCTGGCAGGGATGTGTCGCATTTACATTCATTTGAAGTGTAGAGGAGGAATACATAACACTTCGCACATTCATATTACATCTTTCCATGAAACATAAAAATGAGACGCGATATCGCGTTTTAAGAAGCATTAGAACTCTATTGCTACGATACCTAGACATCTACAGACGCTATTTACTAGCAAGGAAGTGTCGCATTTACATTCATTTGAAGTGTAGACGAGGAATACATAACACTTCGCAAATCATATTATATCTTGCCATGAATCATAGAAATGAGATGCGATATCGCGTTTTAAGAAGCATTAGAACACTATCGCTACGATACCTAGACATCAGCAGACGCTATTTACTAGCAAGGAAGTGTCGCATTTACATTCATTTGAAGTGTAGACGAGGAAATACATAACACTTCGCAAATCATATTATATCTTGCCATGAAACATAAAAATGAGATGCGATATCGCGTTTTAAGAAGCATTAGAACACTATCGCTACGATACCTAGACATCAGCAGACGCTATTTACTAGCAAGGAAGTGTCGCATTTACATTCATTTGAAGTGTAGACGAGGAATACATAACACTTCGCAAATCATATTATATCTTGCCATGAAACATTGAAATGAGATGCGATATCGCGTCTTAAGAAGCATTAGAAATCTATTGCTACGATACGTAGACAACTGCAAACGCTATTTCCTAGCGAGGAAGTGTCGCATTCACATTCATTTGAAGTGTAGACGAGGAATACATAACACTTCGCAAATCATATGATATGTTACCATGAAAGATAGAAATGAGATGCGATATCGCGATTTAAGAATCATAAGAACTCTATTGCTACGATACGTAGACAACTGCAAACGCTATTTCCTTGGAAGGAAGTATCGCATTTACATTCATTTGAGTCGCATACGAGGAATGCATAACACTTCGCAATGAATATTATATCTTATCATGAAACATAGATATGAGATGCAATATCTCGTTTTCAGAAGCATTTGAACTCTATTGCTTCGATACGTAGACATCAGCAAACGCTATTTCCTTGCAAGGAAGTGTCGCATTTACATTCATTTGAAGTGTAGACGAGGAATACATAACACTTCGCAAATCATGTTATATCTTACCATGACACATAGAAATGAGATGCGATATCGCGTTTTAAGAAGCATTAGAACACTATCGCTACGATACCTAGACATCAGCAGACGCTATTTACTAGCAAGGAAGTGTCGCATTTACATTCATTTGAAGTGTAGACGAGGAATACATAACACTTCGCAAATCATATTATATCTTGCCATGAATCATAGAAATGAGATGCGATATCGCGTTTTAAGAAGCATTAGAACACTATCGCTACGATACCTAGACATCAGCAGACGCTATTTACTAGCAAGGAAGTGTCGCATTTGCATTCATTTGAAGTGTAGACGAGGAATACATAGCACTTCGCAAATCATATTATATCTTACCATGAAACATAGAAATGAGATGCGATTTCGCGTTTTAAGAAGCATTAGAACCCTATTGCTACGATAGGTAGACATCTGCAAGCGCTATTTCCTTGCAAAGAAGTGTCGCATTTACATTCATTTGAAGTGTAGACGAGGAATACATAACTCTTCGCAAATCATATTATATCTTACCATGAAACATGGAAATGAGATGCGATATCGCGTTTAAAGAAGCATTAGAAAGCTATTGCTACGATACGTAGACATCTGCAAACGCTATTTCCTAGCGAGGAAGTGTCGCATTCACATTCATTTGAAGTGTAGACGAGGAATACATAACACTTCGCAAATCATGTTATATCTTACCATGACACATAGAAATGAGATGCGATATCGCGTTTTAAGAAGCATTAGAACACTATCGCTACGATACCTAGACATCAGCAGACGCTATTTACTAGCAAGGAAGTGTCGCATTTACATTCATTTGAAGTGTAGACGAGGAATGCATAACACTTCGCAAGTCATATTATATCTTGCCATGAATCATAGAAATGAGATGCGATATCGCGTTTTAAGAAGCATTAGAACACTATCGCTACGATACCTAGACATCAGCAGACGCTATTTACTAGCAAGGAAGTGTCGCATTTACATTCATTTGAAGTGTAGAGGAGGAGTACATAACACTTCGCAAATCATATTATATCTTGCCATGAAACATAGAAATGAGATGCGATATCGCGTTTTTAGAAGCATTGGAAATCTATTGCTAACGATACTTAGACATCTGCAAACGCTATTTCCTTGCAAGGAAGTGTCGCATTTACTTCACTTGAAGTGTAGAGGAGTAATACATAACACTTCGCGAATCATATTATATCTTACCATGAAACATAGAAATGAGATGCGATATCGCGTTTTAAGAAGCATTATAGCACTATCGCTTACGATACCTAGACATCTGCAGACGCTATTTCCTAGCAAGGAAGTGTCGCATTTACATTCATTTGAAGTGTAGACGAGGAAGACATAACACATCGCAAATCATATTATATCTTGCCATGAAACATAGAAATGAGATGCGATATCGCGTTTTTAGAAGCATTGGAAATCTATTGCTACGATACTTAGACATCTGCAAACGCTATTTCCTAGCGAGGAAGTGTCGCATTCACATTCATTTGAAGTGTAGACGAGGAATACATAACACTTCGCAAATCATACTATATCTTACCATGAAAGATAGAAATGAGATGCGATATCGCGTTTTAAGAATCATAAGAACTCTATTGCTACGATACCTAGATATCTGCAGACGCTATTTCCTAGCAAGGAAGTGTCGCATTTACATTCACTTGAAGTGTAGACGAGGAAAACATAACACTTCGCAAATCATATTATATCTTAACATGAAACCTAGAAATGAGATGCGATATAGCGTTTTAGGAATCATAAGAATTCTATTGCTACGATACATAGACATCTGCAAACGCTATTTCCTAGCGAGGAAGTGTCGCATTTACATTCATTTGAAGTGTAGACGAGGAATACATAACACTTCGCAAATCATATTATATCTTACCATGAAACATAGAAATGAGGTGCGATATCGCGTTTTAAGAAGCATTAGAACACTATTGCTACGATAGGTAGACATTTGCAAACGCTATTTCCTGGCAGGGAAGTGTCGCATTTACATTCATTTGAAGTGTAGAGGAGGAATACATAACACTTCGCACATCATATTACATCTTACCATGAAACATAGAAATGAGACGCGATATCGCGTTTTAAGAAGCATTAGAACTCTATTGCTACGATACCTAGACATCTGCAGACGCTATTTCCTAGCAAGGAAGTGTCGCATTTACATTCACTTGAAGTGTAGACGAGGAATACATAACACTTCGCAAATCATATTATATCTTACCATGAAACATAGAAATGAGATGCGATATCGCGTTTTAAGAAGCATTAGAACACTATCGCTACGATACCTAGACATCAGCAGACGCTATTTACTAGCAAGGAAGTGTCGCATTTACATTCATTTGAAGTGTAGACGAGGAGTACATAACACTTCGCAAATCATATTATATCTTGCATGAAACATAGAAATGAGATGCGATATCGCGTTTTAAGAAAGTACTAGAACACTATCGCTACGATACCTAGACATCAGCAGACGCTATGTACTAGCAAGGAAGTGTCGCATTTACATTCATTTGAAGTGTAGACGAGGAATACATACACTTCGCAAATCTTGTTATATCTTACCATGACACATAGAAATGAGATGCGATATCGCGTTTTAAGAAGCATTAGAAATCTATTGCTACGATACGTAGACATCTGCAAACGCTATTTCCTTGCAAGGAAGTGTCGCACTTACATTCATTTGAGGTGAAGACGACGAATACATAACACTTTCGCAAATCATATTATATCTTACCATGAAACATAGAAATGAGATGCGATATCGCGTTTTAAGAAGCATTCGAACTCTATCGCTACGATACCTAGATATCTGCAGACGCTATTTCCTAGCAAGGAAGTGTCGTGCATTTACATTCACTTGAAGTGTAGACGAGGAAAACATAACACTTCGCAAATCATATTATATCTTAACATGAAACATAGAAATGAGATGCGATATAGCGTTTTAGGAATCATAAGAATTCTATTGCTACGATACATAGACATCTGCAAACGCTATTTCCTAGCGAGGAAGTGTCGCATTTACATTCATTTGAAGTGTAGACGAGGAATACATAACACTTCGCAATCATATTATATCTTACCATGAAACATAGAAATGAGGTGCGATATCGCGATTTAAGAAGCATTAGAACACTATTGCTACGATAGGTAGACATTTGCAAACGCTATTTCCTGGCAGGGAAGTGTCGCATTTACATTCATTTGAAGTGTAGAGGAGGAATACATAACACTTCGCACATCATATTACATCTTACCATGAAACATAGAAATGAGACGCGATATCGCGTTTTAAGAAGCATTAGAACTCTATTGCTACGATACCTAGACATCTGCAGACGCTATTTCCTAGCAAGGAAGTGTCGCATTTACATTCATTTGAAGTGTAGACGAGGAATACATAACACTTCGCAAATCATATTATATCGTACCATGAAACATGGAAATGAGAGGCGATATCGCGTTTTAAGAAGCATTAGAACACTATCGCTACGATACCTGGACATCAGCAGACGCTATTTCCTAGCGAGAAAGTGTCGCATTTACATTCATTTGAAGTGTAGACGAGGAATACATAACACTTCGCAAATCATATTATATCTTGCCATGAAACATAGAAATGAGATGCGATATCGCGTTTTAAGAAGCATTAGAAATCTATTGCTACGATACGTAGACATCTGCAAACGCTATTTCCTTGCAAGGAAATGTCGCATTTACATTCATTTGAATCGTAGACGCGGAATGCATAACACTTCGCAATGAATATTATATCTTATCATGAAACATAGATATGAGACGCAATATCTCGTTTTAAGAAGCATTTGAACTCTATTGCTTCGATACGTAGACATCTGCAAACGCTATTTTCTAGCGAGGAAGTGTCGCATTTACATTCATTTGATGTGTAGACGAGGAATACATAACACTTCGCAAATCATATTATATCTTACCATGAAACATGGAAATGAGATGCGATATCGCGTTTAAAGAAGCATTAGAAAGCTATTGCTACGATGCGTAGACATCTGCAAACGCTATTTCCTAGCGAGGAAGTGTCGCATTCACATTCATTTGAAGTGTAGACGAGGAATACATAACACTTCGCAAATCATATTATATCTTACCATGAAACATAGAAATGAGATGCGATATCGCGTTTTAAGAAGCATTAGAACACTATCGCTACGATACCTAGACATCAGCAGACGCTATTTACTAGCAAGGAAGTGTCGCATTTACATTCATTTGAAGTGTAGACGAGGAATACATAACACTTCGCAAATCGTATTATATCTTGCCATGAAACATAGAAATGAGATGCGATATCGCGTTTTAAGAAGCATTAGAAATCTATTGCTACGATACGTAGACATCTGCAAACGCTATTTCCTAGCGAGGAAGTGTCGCATTCACATTCATTTGAAGTGTAGACGAGGAATACATAACACTTCGCAAATCATATTATATCTTACCATGAAACATAGAAATGAGATGCGATATCGCATTTTAAGAAGCATTAGAACACAATCGCTACGATACCTAGACATCAGCAGACGCTATTTACTAGCAAGGAAGTGTCGCATTTACATTCATTTGAAGTGTAGACGAGGAATACATAACACTTCGCAAATCATATTATATCTTGCCATGAAACATAGAAATGAGATGCGATATCGCGTTTTAAGAAGCATTAGAACACTATCGCTACGATACCTAGACATCAGCAGACGCTATTTACTAGCAAGGAAGTGTCGCATTTACATTCATTTGAAGTGTAGACGAGGAGTACATAACACTTCGCAAATCATATTATATCTTGCCATGAAACATAGAAATGAGATGCGATATCGCGTTTTAAGAAGTACTAGAACACTATCGCTACGATACCTAGACATCAGCAGACGCTATGTACTAGCAAGGAAGTGTCGCATTTACATTCATTTGAAGTGTAGACGAGGAATACATAACACTTCGCAAATCTTGTTATATCTTACCATGACACATAGAATTGAGATGCGATATCGCGTTTTAAGAAGCATTAGAAATCTATTGCTACGATACGTAGACATCTGCAAACGCTATTTCCTTGCAAGGAAGTGTCGCACTTACATTCATTTGAAGTGAAGACGACGAATACATAACACTTCGCAAATCATATTATATCTTACCATGAAACATAGAAATGAGATGCGATATCGCGTTTTAAGAAGCATTCGAACTCTATCGCTACGATACCTAGATATCTGCAGACGCTATTTCCTAGCAAGGAAGTGTCGCATTTACATTCACTTGAAGTGTAGACGAGGAAAACATAACACTTCGCAAATCATATTATATCTTACCATGAAACATAGAAATGAGATGCGATATAGCGTTTTAGGAATCATAAGAATTCTATTGCTACGATACATAGACATCTGCAAACGCTATTTCCTAGCGAGGAAGTGTCGCATTTACATTCATTTGAAGTGTAGACGAGGAATACATAACACTTCGCAAATCATATTATATCTTACCATGAAACATAGAAATGAGGTGCGATATCGCGTTTTAAGAAGCATTAGAACACTATTGCTACGATAGGTAGACATTTGCAAACGCTATTTCCTGGCAGGGAAGTGTCGCATTTACATTCATTTGAAGTGTAGAGGAGGAATACATAACACTTCGCACATCATGTTACATCTTACCATGAAACATAGAAATGAGACGCGATATCGCGTTTTAAGAAGCATTAGAACTCTATTGCTACGATACCTAGACATCTGCAGACGCTATTTCCTAGCAAGGAAGTGTCGCATTTACATTCATTTGAAGTGTAGACGAGGAAAACATAACACTTCGCAAATCATATTATATCTTACCATGAAACATAGAAATGAGGTGCGATATCGCGTTTTAAGAAGCATTAGAAATCTATTGCTACGATACGTAGACATCAGCAGACGCTATTTACTAGCAAGGAAGTGTCGCATTTACATTCATTTGAAGTGTAGACGAGGAATACATAACACTTCGCAAATCATATGATATCTTACCATGAAAGATAGAAATGAGATGCGATATCGCGTTTTAAGAATCATAAGAACTCTATTGCTACGATACGTAGACAACTGCAAACGCTATTTCCTTCCAAGGAAGTGTCGCATTTACATTCATTTGAGTCGCATACGAGGAATGCATAACACTTCGCAATGAATATTATATCTTATCATGAAACATAGATATGAGATGCAATATCTCGTTTTCAGAAGCATTTGAACTCTATTGCTTCGATACGTAGACATCAGCAAACGCTATTTCCTTGCAAGGAAGTGTCGCATTTACATTCATTTGAAGTGTAGACGAGGAATACATAACACTTCGCAAATCTTGTTATATCTTACCATGACACATAGAAATGAGATGCGATATCGCGTTTTAAGAAGCATTAGAAATCTATTGCTACGATACGTAGACATCTGCAAACGCTATTTCCTTGCAAGGAAGTGTCGCACTTACATTCATTTGAAGTGCAGACGAGGAATACATAACACTTCGCAAATCATATTATATCTTACCATGAAACATAGAAATGAGATGCGATATCGCGTTTTAAGAAGCATTCGAACTCTATCGCTACGATACCTAGATATCTGGAGACGCTATTTCCTAGCAAGGAAGTGTCGCATTTACATTCACGTGAAGTGTAGACGAGGAATACATAACACTTCGCAAATCATATTATATCTTACCATGAAACATTGAAGTGAGATGCGATATCTCGTTTTAAGAAGCATTAGAACACTATTGCTACGATAGGTAGACAACTGCAAACGCTATTTCCTTGCAAGGAGGTGTCGCATTTACATTCATTTGAAGTGTACAGGAGGAGTACATAACACTTCGCAAATCATATTACATCTTACCATGAAACATAGAAATGAGATGCGATATCGCGTTTTAAGAAGCATTAGAAAGCTATTGCTACGATACGTAGACATCTGCAAACGCTATTACCTAGAAAGGAAGTATCGCATTCACATTCACTTGAAGTGTAGAGGAGGAATACATAACACTTCGCAAATCATACTATATCTTACCATGAAACATAGAGATGAGATGCGATATCGCGTTTTAAGAATCATAAGATCTCTATTGCTACGATACGTAGACATCTGCAAACGCTATTTCCTTGCAAGGAAGTGTCGCACTTACATTCATTTGAAGTGCAGACGAGGAATACATAACACTTCGCAAATCATATTATATCTTACCATGAAACATAGAAATGAGATGCGATATCGCGTTTTAAGAAGCATTAGAACACTATTGCTACGATAGGTAGACATTTGCAAACGCTATTTCCTGGCAGGGAAGTGTCGCATTTACATTCATTTGAAGTGTAGAGGAGGAATACATAACACTTCGCACATCATATTACATCTTACCATGAAACATAGAAATGAGACGCGATATCGCGTTTTAAGAAGCATTAGAACTCTATTGCTACGATACCTAGACATCTGCAGACGCTATTTCCTAGCAAGGAAGTGTCGCATTTACATTCATTTGAAATGTAGAGGAGGAATACATAACACTTCGCAAATCATATTACATCTTACCATGAAACATAGAAATGAGATGCGATATCGCGTTTTAAGAATCATATGAACTCTATTGCTACGATACGTAGACATCTGCAAACGCTATTTCCTAGCGAGGAAGTGTCGCATTTACTTTCATTTGAATCGTAGACGAGGAATGCATAACACTTCGCAATGAATATTATATCTTATCATGAAACATAGATATGAGATGCAATATCTCGTTTTAAGAAGCATTAGAACTCTATTGCTACGATACCTAGACATCTGCAGACGCTATTTCCTAGCAAGAAAGTGTCGCATTTACATTCATTTGAAGTGTAGACGAGGAATACGTAACACTTCGCAAATCATATTATATCTTACCATGAAACATAGAAATGAGATGCGATATCGCGTTTTAAGAAGCATTAGAAATCTATTGCTACGATACGTAGACATCTGCAAACGCTATTTCCTTGCAAGGAAATGTCGCATTTACATTCATTTGAATCGTAGACGCGGAATGCATAACACTTCGCAATGAATATTATATCTTATCATGAAACATAGATATGAGACGCAATATCTCGTTTTAAGAAGCATTTGAACTCTATTGCTTCGATACGTAGACATCTGCAAACGCTATTTTCTAGCGAGGAAGTGTCGCATTTACATTCATTTGATGTGTAGACGAGGAATACATAACACTTCGCAAATCATATTATATCTTACCATGAAACATAGAAATGAGATGCGATATCGCGTTTTAAGAAGCATTAGAACTCTATTGCTACGATACCTAGACATCTGCAGACGCTATTTCCTAGCAAGGAAGTGTCGCATTTACATTCATTTGAAATGTAGAGGAGGAATACATAACACTTCGCAAATCATATTACATCTTACCATGAAACATAGAAATGAGATGCGATATCGCGTTTTAAGAATCATATGAACTCTATTGCTACGATACGTAGACATCTGCAAACGCTATTTCCTAGCGAGGAAGTGTCGCATTTACTTTCATTTGAATCGTAGACGAGGAATGCATAACACTTCGCAATGAATATTATATCTTATCATGAAACATAGATATGAGATGCAATATCTCGTTTTAAGAAGCATTAGAACTCTATTGCTACGATACCTAGACATCTGCAGACGCTATTTCCTAGCAAGAAAGTGTCGCATTTACATTCATTTGAAGTGTAGACGAGGAATACGTAACACTTCGCAAATCATATTATATCTTACCATGAAACATAGAAATGAGATGCGATATCGCGTTTTAAGAAGCATTAGAAATCTATTGCTACGATACGTAGACATCTGCAAACGCTATTTCCTTGCAAGGAAATGTCGCATTTACATTCATTTGAATCGTAGACGCGGAATGCATAACACTTCGCAATGAATATTATATCTTATCATGAAACATAGATATGAGACGCAATATCTCGTTTTAAGAAGCATTTGAACTCTATTGCTTCGATACGTAGACATCTGCAAACGCTATTTTCTAGCGAGGAAGTGTCGCATTTACATTCATTTGATGTGTAGACGAGGAATACATAACACTTCGCAAATCATATTATATCTTACCATGAAACATGGAAATGAGATGCGATATCGCGTTTAAAGAAGCATTAGAAAGCTATTGCTACGATGCGTAGACATCTGCAAACGCTATTTCCTAGCGAGGAAGTGTCGCATTCACATTCATTTGAAGTGTAGACGAGGAATACATAACACTTCGCAAATCATATTATATCTTACCATGAAACATAGAAATGAGATGCGATATCGCGTTTTAAGAAGCATTAGAACACTATCGCTACGATACCTAGACATCAGCAGACGCTATTTACTAGCAAGGAAGTGTCGCATTTACATTCATTTGAAGTGTAGACGAGGAATACATAACACTTCGCAAATCGTATTATATCTTGCCATGAAACATAGAAATGAGATGCGATATCGCGTTTTAAGAAGCATTAGAAATCTATTGCTACGATACGTAGACATCTGCAAACGCTATTTCCTAGCGAGGAAGTGTCGCATTCACATTCATTTGAAGTGTAGACGAGGAATACATAACACTTCGCAAATCATATTATATCTTACCATGAAACATAGAAATGAGATGCGATATCGCATTTTAAGAAGCATTAGAACACAATCGCTACGATACCTAGACATCAGCAGACGCTATTTACTAGCAAGGAAGTGTCGCATTTACATTCATTTGAAGTGTAGACGAGGAATACATAACACTTCGCAAATCATATTATATCTTGCCATGAAACATAGAAATGAGATGCGATATCGCGTTTTAAGAAGCATTAGAACACTATCGCTACGATACCTAGACATCAGCAGACGCTATTTACTAGCAAGGAAGTGTCGCATTTACATTCATTTGAAGTGTAGACGAGGAGTACATAACACTTCGCAAATCATATTATATCTTGCCATGAAACATAGAAATGAGATGCGATATCGCGTTTTAAGAAGTACTAGAACACTATCGCTACGATACCTAGACATCAGCAGACGCTATGTACTAGCAAGGAAGTGTCGCATTTACATTCATTTGAAGTGTAGACGAGGAATACATAACACTTCGCAAATCTTGTTATATCTTACCATGACACATAGAATTGAGATGCGATATCGCGTTTTAAGAAGCATTAGAAATCTATTGCTACGATACGTAGACATCTGCAAACGCTATTTCCTTGCAAGGAAGTGTCGCACTTGCATTCATTTGAAGTGAAGACGACGAATACATAACACTTCGCAAATCATATTATATCTTACCATGAAACATAGAAATGAGATGCGATATCGCGTTTTAAGAAGCATTCGAACTCTATCGCTACGATACCTAGATATCTGCAGACGCTATTTCCTAGCAAGGAAGTGTCGCATTTACATTCACTTGAAGTGTAGACGAGGAAAACATAACACTTCGCAAATCATATTATATCTTACCATGAAACATAGAAATGAGATGCGATATAGCGTTTTAGGAATCATAAGAATTCTATTGCTACGATACATAGACATCTGCAAACGCTATTTCCTAGCGAGGAAGTGTCGCATTTACATTCATTTGAAGTGTAGACGAGGAATACATAACACTTCGCAAATCATATTATATCTTACCATGAAACATAGAAATGAGGTGCGATATCGCGTTTTAAGAAGCATTAGAACACTATTGCTACGATAGGTAGACATTTGCAAACGCTATTTCCTGGCAGGGAAGTGTCGCATTTACATTCATTTGAAGTGTAGAGGAGGAATACATAACACTTCGCACATCATATTACATCTTACCATGAAACATAGAAATGAGACGCGATATCGCGTTTTAAGAAGCATTAGAACTCTATTGCTACGATACCTAGACATCTGCAGACGCTATTTCCTAGCAAGGAAGTGTCGCATTTACATTCATTTGAAGTGTAGACGAGGAATGCATAACACTTCGCAAGTCATATTATATCTTGCCATGAATCATAGAAATGAGATGCGATATCGCGTTTTAAGAAGCATTAGAACACTATCGCTACGATACCTAGACATCAGCAGACGCTATTTACTAGCAAGGAAGTGTCGCATTTACATTCATTTGAAGTGTAGAGGAGGAGTACATAACACTTCGCAAATCATATTATATCTTGCCATGAAACATAGAAATGAGATGCGATATCGCGTTTTTAGAAGCATTGGAAATCTATTGCTACGATACTTAGACATCTGCAAACGCTATTTCCTTGCAAGGAAGTGTCGCATTTACATTCACTTGAAGTGTAGAGGAGTAATACATAACACTTCGCGAATCATATTATATCTTACCATGAAACATAGAAATGAGATGCGATATCGCGTTTTAAGAAGCATTATAGCACTATCGCTACGATACCTAGACATCTGCAGACGCTATTTCCTAGCAAGGAAGTGTCGCATTTACATTCATTTGAAGTGTAGACGAGGAAGACATAACACATCGCAAATCATATTATATCTTGCCATGAAACATAGAAATGAGATGCGATATCGCGTTTTTAGAAGCATTGGAAATCTATTGCTACGATACTTAGACATCTGCAAACGCTATTTCCTAGCGAGGAAGTGTCGCATTCACATTCATTTGAAGTGTAGACGAGGAATACATAACACTTCGCAAATCATACTATATCTTACCATGAAAGATAGAAATGAGATGCGATATCGCGTTTTAAGAATCATAAGAACTCTATTGCTACGATACGTAGACAACTGCAAACGCTATTTCCTAGCAAGGAAGTGTCGCATTTACATTCATTTGAAATGTAGAGGAGGAATACATAACACTTCGCAAATCATATTACATCTTACCATGAAACATAGAAATGAGATGCGATATCGCGTTTTAAGAATCATATGAACTCTATTGCTACGATACGTAGACATCTGCAAACGCTATTTCCTAGCGAGGAAGTGTCGCATTTACTTTCATTTGAATCGTAGACGAGGAATGCATAACACTTCGCAATGAATATTATATCTTATCATGAAACATAGATATGAGATGCAATATCTCGTTTTAAGAAGCATTAGAACTCTATTGCTACGATACCTAGACATCTGCAGACGCTATTTCCTAGCAAGAAAGTGTCGCATTTACATTCATTTGAAGTGTAGACGAGGAATACGTAACACTTCGCAAATCATATTATATCTTACCATGAAACATAGAAATGAGATGCGATATCGCGTTTTAAGAAGCATTAGAAATCTATTGCTACGATACGTAGACATCTGCAAACGCTATTTCCTTGCAAGGAAATGTCGCATTTACATTCATTTGAATCGTAGACGCGGAATGCATAACACTTCGCAATGAATATTATATCTTATCATGAAACATAGATATGAGACGCAATATCTCGTTTTAAGAAGCATTTGAACTCTATTGCTTCGATACGTAGACATCTGCAAACGCTATTTTCTAGCGAGGAAGTGTCGCATTTACATTCATTTGATGTGTAGACGAGGAATACATAACACTTCGCAAATCATATTATATCTTACCATGAAACATGGAAATGAGATGCGATATCGCGTTTAAAGAAGCATTAGAAAGCTATTGCTACGATGCGTAGACATCTGCAAACGCTATTTCCTAGCGAGGAAGTGTCGCATTCACATTCATTTGAAGTGTAGACGAGGAATACATAACACTTCGCAAATCATATTATATCTTACCATGAAACATAGAAATGAGATGCGATATCGCGTTTTAAGAAGCATTAGAACACTATCGCTACGATACCTAGACATCAGCAGACGCTATTTACTAGCAAGGAAGTGTCGCATTTACATTCATTTGAAGTGTAGACGAGGAATACATAACACTTCGCAAATCGTATTATATCTTGCCATGAAACATAGAAATGAGATGCGATATCGCGTTTTAAGAAGCATTAGAAATCTATTGCTACGATACGTAGACATCTGCAAACGCTATTTCCTAGCGAGGAAGTGTCGCATTCACATTCATTTGAAGTGTAGACGAGGAATACATAACACTTCGCAAATCATATTATATCTTACCATGAAACATAGAAATGAGATGCGATATCGCATTTTAAGAAGCATTAGAACACAATCGCTACGATACCTAGACATCAGCAGACGCTATTTACTAGCAAGGAAGTGTCGCATTTACATTCATTTGAAGTGTAGACGAGGAATACATAACACTTCGCAAATCATATTATATCTTGCCATGAAACATAGAAATGAGATGCGATATCGCGTTTTAAGAAGCATTAGAACACTATCGCTACGATACCTAGACATCAGCAGACGCTATTTACTAGCAAGGAAGTGTCGCATTTACATTCATTTGAAGTGTAGACGAGGAGTACATAACACTTCGCAAATCATATTATATCTTGCCATGAAACATAGAAATGAGATGCGATATCGCGTTTTAAGAAGTACTAGAACACTATCGCTACGATACCTAGACATCAGCAGACGCTATGTACTAGCAAGGAAGTGTCGCATTTACATTCATTTGAAGTGTAGACGAGGAATACATAACACTTCGCAAATCTTGTTATATCTTACCATGACACATAGAAATGAGATGCGATATCGCGTTTTAAGAAGCATTAGAAATCTATTGCTACGATACGTAGACATCTGCAAACGCTATTTCCTTGCAAGGAAGTGTCGCACTTACATTCATTTGAAGTGCAGACGAGGAATACATAACACTTCGCAAATCATATTATATCTTACCATGAAACATAGAAATGAGATGCGATATCGCGTTTTAAGAAGCATTCGAACTCTATCGCTACGATACCTAGATATCTGGAGACGCTATTTCCTAGCAAGGAAGTGTCGCATTTACATTCACTTGAAGTGTAGACGAGGAATACATAACACTTCGCAAATCATATTATATCTTACCATGAAACATTGAAGTGAGATGCGATATCTCGTTTTAAGAAGCATTAGAACACTATTGCTACGATAGGTAGACAACTGCAAACGCTATTTCCTTGCAAGGAGGTGTCGCATTTACATTCATTTGAAGTGTACAGGAGGAGTACATAACACTTCGCAAATCATATTACATCTTACCATGAAACATAGAAATGAGATGCGATATCGCGTTTTAAGAAGCATTAGAAAGCTATTGCTACGATACGTAGACATCTCCAAACGCTATTACCTAGAAAGGAAGTATCGCATTCACATTCACTTTAAGTGTAGAGGAGGAATACATAACACTTCGCAAATCATACTATATCTTACCATGAAACATAGAGATGAGATGCGATATCGCGTTTTAAGAATCATAAGATCTCTATTGCTACGATACGTAGACATCTGCAAACGCTATTTCCTTGCAAGGAAGTGTCGCACTTACATTCATTTGAAGTGCAGACGAGGAATACATAACACTTCGCAAATCATATTATATCTTACCATGAAACATAGAAATGAGATGCGATATCGCGTTTTAAGAAGCATTAGAACACTATTGCTACGATAGGTAGACATTTGCAAACGCTATTTCCTGGCAGGGAAGTGTCGCATTTACATTCATTTGAAGTGTAGAGGAGGAATACATAACACTTCGCACATCATATTACATCTTACCATGAAACATAGAAATGAGACGCGATATCGCGTTTTAAGAAGCATTAGAACTCTATTGCTACGATACCTAGACATCTGCAGACGCTATTTCCTAGCAAGGAAGTGTCGCATTTACATTCATTTGAAATGTAGAGGAGGAATACATAACACTTCGCAAATCATATTACATCTTACCATGAAACATAGAAATGAGATGCGATATCGCGTTTTAAGAATCATATGAACTCTATTGCTACGATACGTAGACATCTGCAAACGCTATTTCCTAGCGAGGAAGTGTCGCATTTACTTTCATTTGAATCGTAGACGAGGAATGCATAACACTTCGCAATGAATATTATATCTTATCATGAAACATAGATATGAGATGCAATATCTTGTTTTAAGAAGCATTAGAACTCTATTGCTACGATACCTAGACATCTGCAGACGCTATTTCCTAGCAAGAAAGTGTCGCATTTACATTCATTTGAAGTGTAGACGAGGAATACGTAACACTTCGCAAATCATATTATATCTTACCATGAAACATAGAAATGAGATGCCATATCGCGCTTTAAGAAGCATTAGAAATCTATTGCTATGATACGTAGACATCTGCAAACGCTATTTCCTAGCAAGGAAGTGTCGCATTTACATTCATTTGATGTGTAGACGAGGAATACATGACACTTCGCAAATCATATTATATCTTACCGTGAAACATAGAAATGAGATGCGATATCGCGTTTTAAGAAGCATAAGAGCACTATTGCTACGATAGGTAGACATTTGCAAACGCTATTTCCTGGCAAGGAAGTGTCGCATTTGAAGTGTAGACGAGGAATACATAACACTTCGCAAATCATATTATATCTTACCATGAAACATAGAAATGAGATGCGATATCGCGTTTTAAGAAGCATAAGAGCACTATTGCTACGATAGGTAGACATTTGCAAACGCTATTTCCTGGCAAGGAAGTGTCGCTTTTACACTCATTTGAGTAGTAGACGAGGAATACATGACACTTCGCAAATCATATTATATCTTACCATGAAACGTAGAAATGAGATGCGATATCGCGTTTTAAGAAGCATTACATATCTATTGCTACGATACGTAGACATCTGCAAACGCTATTTCCTAGCGAGGAAATATCGCAGTCACATTCATTTGATGTGTAGACGAGGAATACATGACACTTCGCAAATCATATTATATCTTACCATGAAATATTGAAATGAGATGCGATATCTCGTTTTAAGAAGCATTAGAACTCTATTTCTACGATACATAGACATCTACAAACGCTATTTCCTAGCAAGGAAGTGTCGCATTTACATTCATTTGAAGTGTAGACGAGGAATACATGACACTTCGCAAATCATATTATATCTTACCATGAAACATAGAAATGAGATGCCATATCGCGCTTTAAGAAGCATTAGAAATCTATTGCTACGATACGTAGACATCTGCAAACGCTATTTCCTAGCGAGGAAGTGTCGCATTCACATTCATTTGAAGTGTAGACGAGGAATACATAACACTTCGCAAATCATATTATATCTTACCATGAAACATTGAAGTGAGATGCAATATCTCGTTTTAAGAAGCATTAGAACACTATTGCTACGATAGGTAGACAACTGCAAACGCTATTTCCTTGCAAGGAGGTGTCGCATTTACATTCATTTGAAGTGTACAGGAGGAGTACATAACACTTCGCAAATCATATTACATCTTACCATGAAACATAGAAATGAGATGCGATATCGCGTTTTAAGAAGCATTAGAAAGCTATTGCTACGATACGTAGACATCTGCAAACGCTATTACCTAGAAAGGAAGTATCGCATTCACATTCACTTGAAGTGTAGAGGAGGAATACATAACACTTCGCAAATCATACTATATCTTACCATGAAACATAGAGATGAGATGCGATATCGCGTTTTAAGAATCATAAGATCTCTATTGCTACGATACGTAGACATCTGCAAACGCTATTTCCTTGCAAGGAAGTGTCGCACTTACATTCATTTGAAGTGCAGACGAGGAATACATAACACTTCGCAAATCATATTATATCTTACCATGAAACATAGAAATGAGATGCGATATCGCGTTTTAAGAAGCATTCGAACTCTATCGCTACGATACCTAGATATCTGCAGACGCTATTTCCTAGCAAGGAAGTGTCGCATTTACATTCACTTGAAGTGTAGACGAGGAATACATAACACTTCGCAAATCATATTATATCTTACCATGAAACATAGAAATGAGATGCGATATAGCGTTTTAGGAATCATAAGAATTCTATTGCTACGATACATAGACATCTGCAAACGCTATTTCCATGCAAGGAAGTGTCGCACTTACATTCATTTGAAGTGCAGACGAGGAATACATAACACTTCGCAAATCATATTATATCTTACCATGAAACATAGAAATGAGATGCGATATCGCGTTTTAAGAAGCATTAGAACTCTATTGCTACGATAGTTTGACATCTGCAAACGCTATTTCCTTGCAAGGAAGTGTTGCATTTACATTCATTTGAAGTGTAGACGAGGAATACATGACACTTCGCAAATCATATTATATCTTACCATGAAACATTGAAATGAGATGCGATATCGCGTTTTAAGAAGCATTAGAAATCTATTGCTACGGTACGTAGACATCTGCAAACGCTATTTCCTAGCGAGAAAGTGTCGCATTCACATTCATTTGAAGTGTAGACGAGGAATACATAACACTTCGCAAATCATGTTATATCTTACCATGAAACATACAAATGAGATGCGATATCGCGTTTTATGAATCATATGAACTCTATTGCTACGATACGTAGACATCTGCAATCGCTATTTCCTTGCAAGGAAGTGTCGCATTTACTTTCACTTGAATCGTAGACGAGGAATGCACAACACTTCGCAATGATTATTATATCTTATCATGAAACATAGATATGAGATGCAATATCTCGTTTTAAGAAGCATTTGAGCTCTATTGCTTCGATACGTACACATCTGCAAACGCTACTTCCTTGCAAGGAAGTGTCGCATTTACATTCATTTGAAGTGTAGACGAGGAATACATAACACTTCGCAAATCATATTATATCTTACCATGAAACATAGAAATGAGGTGCGACATCGCGTTTTAAGAAGCATTAGGACGCTATTGCTACGATAGGTAGACATTTGCAAACGCTATTTCCTGGCATGGAAGTGTCGCATTTACATTCATTTGAAGTGTAGAGGAGGAATACATAACACTTCGCACATCATATTACATCTTACCATGAAACATAGAAATGAGACGCGATATCGCGTTTTAAGAAGCATTAGAACTCTATTGGTACGATACTTAGACATCTGCAGACGCTATTTTCTAGCAAGGAAGTGTCGCATTTACATTCATTTGAAATGTAGAGGAGGAATACATAACACTTCGCAAATCATATTACATCTTACCATGAAACATAGAAATGAGATGCGATATCGCGTTTTAAGAAGCATTAGAACCCTATTGCTACGATAGGTAAACATCTGCAAACGCTATTTCCTTGTAAGGAAGTGTCGCATTTACATTCATTTGAAGTGTAGACGAGGAATACATAACACTTCGCAAATCATATTATATCTTACCATGAAACATAGAAATGAGGTGCGATATCGCGTTTTAAGAAGCATTAGAACACTATTGCTACGATAGGTAGACATCTGCAAACCCTATATCCTAGCGAGGAAGTATCGCATTCACATTCATTTGAAGTGTAGACGAGGAATACATGACACTTCGCAAATCATATTATATCTTACCATGAAACATATAAATGAGATGCGATATCCCGTTTTAAGAATCATATGAACTCTATTGCTACGATACGCAGACATCTGCAAACGCTATTTCCTAGCGAGGAAGTGTCGCATTTACTTTCATTTGAATCGTAGACGAGGAATGCATAACACTTCGCAATGAATATTATATCTTATCATGAAACATAGATATGAGATGCAATATCTCGTTTTAAGAAGCATTAGAACTCTATTGCTACGATACCTAGACATCTGCAAACGCTATTTCCTTGCAAGGAAGTGTCGCACTTACATTCATTTGAAGTGCAGACGAGGAATACATAACACTTCGCAAATCATATTATATCTTACCATGAAACATAGAAATGAGATGCGATATCGCGTTTTAAGAAGCATTCGAACTCTATCGCTACGATACCTAGATATCTGCAGACGCTATTTCCTAGCAAGGAAGTGTCGCATTTACTTTCATTTGAATCGTAGACGAGGAATGCATAACACTTCGCAATGAATATTATATCTTATCATGAAACATAGATATGAGATGCAATATCTTGTTTTAAGAAGCATTAGAACTCTATTGCTACGATACCTAGACATCTGCAGACGCTATTTCCTAGCAAGAAAGTGTCGCATTTACATTCATTTGAAGTGTAGACGAGGAATACGTAACACTTCGCAAATCATATTATATCTTACCATGAAACATAGAAATGAGATGCCATATCGCGCTTTAAGAAGCATTAGAAATCTATTGCTATGATACGTAGACATCTGCAAACGCTATTTCCTAGCAAGGAAGTGTCGCATTTACATTCATTTGATGTGTAGACGAGGAATACATGACACTTCGCAAATCATATTATATCTTACCGTGAAACATAGAAATGAGATGCGATATCGCGTTTTAAGAAGCATAAGAGCACTATTGCTACGATAGGTAGACATTTGCAAACGCTATTTCCTGGCAAGGAAGTGTCGCATTTGAAGTGTAGACGAGGAATACATAACACTTCGCAAATCATATTATATCTTACCATGAAACATAGAAATGAGATGCGATATCGCGTTTTAAGAAGCATAAGAGCACTATTGCTACGATAGGTAGACATTTGCAAACGCTATTTCCTGGCAAGGAAGTGTCGCTTTTACACTCATTTGAGTAGTAGACGAGGAATACATGACACTTCGCAAATCATATTATATCTTACCATGAAACGTAGAAATGAGATGCGATATCGCGTTTTAAGAAGCATTACATATCTATTGCTACGATACGTAGACATCTGCAAACGCTATTTCCTAGCGAGGAAATATCGCAGTCACATTCATTTGATGTGTAGACGAGGAATACATGACACTTCGCAAATCATATTATATCTTACCATGAAATATTGAAATGAGATGCGATATCTCGTTTTAAGAAGCATTAGAACTCTATTTCTACGATACATAGACATCTACAAACGCTATTTCCTAGCAAGGAAGTGTCGCATTTACATTCATTTGAAGTGTAGACGAGGAATACATGACACTTCGCAAATCATATTATATCTTACCATGAAACATAGAAATGAGATGCCATATCGCGCTTTAAGAAGCATTAGAAATCTATTGCTACGATACGTAGACATCTGCAAACGCTATTTCCTAGCGAGGAAGTGTCGCATTCACATTCATTTGAAGTGTAGACGAGGAATACATAACACTTCGCAAATCATATTATATCTTACCATGAAACATTGAAGTGAGATGCAATATCTCGTTTTAAGAAGCATTAGAACACTATTGCTACGATAGGTAGACAACTGCAAACGCTATTTCCTTGCAAGGAGGTGTCGCATTTACATTCATTTGAAGTGTACAGGAGGAGTACATAACACTTCGCAAATCATATTACATCTTACCATGAAACATAGAAATGAGATGCGATATCGCGTTTTAAGAAGCATTAGAAAGCTATTGCTACGATACGTAGACATCTGCAAACGCTATTACCTAGAAAGGAAGTATCGCATTCACATTCACTTGAAGTGTAGAGGAGGAATACATAACACTTCGCAAATCATACTATATCTTACCATGAAACATAGAGATGAGATGCGATATCGCGTTTTAAGAATCATAAGATCTCTATTGCTACGATACGTAGACATCTGCAAACGCTATTTCCTTGCAAGGAAGTGTCGCACTTACATTCATTTGAAGTGCAGACGAGGAATACATAACACTTCGCAAATCATATTATATCTTACCATGAAACATAGAAATGAGATGCGATATCGCGTTTTAAGAAGCATTCGAACTCTATCGCTACGATACCTAGATATCTGCAGACGCTATTTCCTAGCAAGGAAGTGTCGCATTTACATTCACTTGAAGTGTAGACGAGGAATACATAACACTTCGCAAATCATATTATATCTTACCATGAAACATAGAAATGAGATGCGATATAGCGTTTTAGGAATCATAAGAATTCTATTGCTACGATACATAGACATCTGCAAACGCTATTTCCATGCAAGGAAGTGTCGCACTTACATTCATTTGAAGTGCAGACGAGGAATACATAACACTTCGCAAATCATATTATATCTTACCATGAAACATAGAAATGAGATGCGATATCGCGTTTTAAGAAGCATTAGAACTCTATTGCTACGATAGTTTGACATCTGCAAACGCTATTTCCTTGCAAGGAAGTGTTGCATTTACATTCATTTGAAGTGTAGACGAGGAATACATGACACTTCGCAAATCATATTATATCTTACCATGAAACATTGAAATGAGATGCGATATCGCGTTTTAAGAAGCATTAGAAATCTATTGCTACGGTACGTAGACATCTGCAAACGCTATTTCCTAGCGAGAAAGTGTCGCATTCACATTCATTTGAAGTGTAGACGAGGAATACATAACACTTCGCAAATCATGTTATATCTTACCATGAAACATACAAATGAGATGCGATATCGCGTTTTATGAATCATATGAACTCTATTGCTACGATACGTAGACATCTGCAATCGCTATTTCCTTGCAAGGAAGTGTCGCATTTACTTTCACTTGAATCGTAGACGAGGAATGCACAACACTTCGCAATGATTATTATATCTTATCATGAAACATAGATATGAGATGCAATATCTCGTTTTAAGAAGCATTTGAGCTCTATTGCTTCGATACGTACACATCTGCAAACGCTACTTCCTTGCAAGGAAGTGTCGCATTTACATTCATTTGAAGTGTAGACGAGGAATACATAACACTTCGCAAATCATATTATATCTTACCATGAAACATAGAAATGAGGTGCGACATCGCGTTTTAAGAAGCATTAGGACGCTATTGCTACGATAGGTAGACATTTGCAAACGCTATTTCCTGGCATGGAAGTGTCGCATTTACATTCATTTGAAGTGTAGAGGAGGAATACATAACACTTCGCACATCATATTACATCTTACCATGAAACATAGAAATGAGACGCGATATCGCGTTTTAAGAAGCATTAGAACTCTATTGGTACGATACTTAGACATCTGCAGACGCTATTTTCTAGCAAGGAAGTGTCGCATTTACATTCATTTGAAATGTAGAGGAGGAATACATAACACTTCGCAAATCATATTACATCTTACCATGAAACATAGAAATGAGATGCGATATCGCGTTTTAAGAAGCATTAGAACCCTATTGCTACGATAGGTAAACATCTGCAAACGCTATTTCCTTGTAAGGAAGTGTCGCATTTACATTCATTTGAAGTGTAGACGAGGAATACATAACACTTCGCAAATCATATTATATCTTACCATGAAACATAGAAATGAGGTGCGATATCGCGTTTTAAGAAGCATTAGAACACTATTGCTACGATAGGTAGACATCTGCAAACCCTATATCCTAGCGAGGAAGTATCGCATTCACATTCATTTGAAGTGTAGACGAGGAATACATGACACTTCGCAAATCATATTATATCTTACCATGAAACATATAAATGAGATGCGATATCCCGTTTTAAGAATCATATGAACTCTATTGCTACGATACGCAGACATCTGCAAACGCTATTTCCTAGCGAGGAAGTGTCGCATTTACTTTCATTTGAATCGTAGACGAGGAATGCATAACACTTCGCAATGAATATTATATCTTATCATGAAACATAGATATGAGATGCAATATCTCGTTTTAAGAAGCATTAGAACTCTATTGCTACGATACCTAGACATCTGCAAACGCTATTTCCTTGCAAGGAAGTGTCGCACTTACATTCATTTGAAGTGCAGACGAGGAATACATAACACTTCGCAAATCATATTATATCTTACCATGAAACATAGAAATGAGATGCGATATCGCGTTTTAAGAAGCATTCGAACTCTATCGCTACGATACCTAGATATCTGCAGACGCTATTTCCTAGCAAGGAAGTGTCGCATTTACATTCACTTGAAGTGTAGACGAGGAATACATAACACTTCGCAAATCATATTATATCTTACCATGAAACATAGAAATGAGATGCGATATAGCGTTTTAGGAATCATAAGAATTCTATGGCTACGATACATAGACATCTGCAAACGCTATTTCCATGCAAGGAAGTGTCGCACTTACATTCATTTGAAGTGCAGACGAGGAATACATAACACTTCGCAAATCATATTATATCTTACCATGAAACATAGAAATGAGATGCGATATCGCGTTTTAAGAAGCATTAGAACTCTATTGCTACGATAGTTTGACATCTGCAAACGCTATTTCCTTGCAAGGAAGTGTTGCATTTACATTCATTTGAAGTGTAGACGAGGAATACATGACACTTCGCAAATCATATTATATCTTACCATGAAACATTGAAATGAGATGCGATATCGCGTTTTAAGAAGCATTAGAAATCTATTGCTACGGTACGTAGACATCTGCAAACGCTATTTCCTAGCGAGAAAGTGTCGCATTCACATTCATTTGAAGTGTAGACGAGGAATACATAACACTTCGCAAATCATGTTATATCTTACCATGAAACATACAAATGAGATGCGATATCGCGTTTTATGAATCATATGAACTCTATTGCTACGATACGTAGACATCTGCAATCGCTATTTCCTTGCAAGGAAGTGTCGCATTTACTTTCACTTGAATCGTAGACGAGGAATGCACAACACTTCGCAATGATTATTATATCTTATCATGAAACATAGATATGAGATGCAATATCTCGTTTTAAGAAGCATTTGAGCTCTATTGCTTCGATACGTACACATCTGCAAACGCTACTTCCTTGCAAGGAAGTGTCGCATTTACATTCATTTGAAGTGTAGACGAGGAATACATAACACTTCGCAAATCATATTATATCTTACCATGAAACATAGAAATGAGGTGCGACATCGCGTTTTAAGAAGCATTAGGACGCTATTGCTACGATAGGTAGACATTTGCAAACGCTATTTCCTGGCATGGAAGTGTCGCATTTACATTCATTTGAAGTGTAGAGGAGGAATACATAACACTTCGCACATCATATTACATCTTACCATGAAACATAGAAATGAGACGCGATATCGCGTTTTAAGAAGCATTAGAACTCTATTGGTACGATACCTAGACATCTGCAGACGCTATTTCCTAGCAAGGAAGTGTCGCATTTACATTCATTTGAAATGTAGAGGAGGAATACATAACACTTCGCAAATCATATTACATCTTACCATGAAACATAGAAATGAGATGCGATATCGCGTTTTAAGAAGCATTAGAACCCTATTGCTACGATAGGTAAACATCTGCAAACGCTATTTCCTTGTAAGGAAGTGTCGCATTTACATTCATTTGAAGTGTAGACGAGGAATACATAACACTTCGCAAATCATATTATATCTTACCATGAAACATAGAAATGAGGTGCGATATCGCGTTTTAAGAAGCATTAGAACACTATTGCTACGATAGGTAGACATCTGCAAACCCTATATCCTAGCGAGGAAGTATCGCATTCACATTCATTTGAAGTGTAGACGAGGAATACATGACACTTCGCAAATCATATTATATCTTACCATGAAACATATAAATGAGATGCGATATCCCGTTTTAAGAATCATATGAACTCTATTGCTACGATACGCAGACATCTGCAAACGCTATTTCCTAGCGAGGAAGTGTCGCATTTACTTTCATTTGAATCGTAGACGAGGAATGCATAACACTTCGCAATGAATATTATATCTTATCATGAAACATAGATATGAGATGCAATATCTCGTTTTAAGAAGCATTAGAACTCTATTGCTACGATACCTAGACATCTGCAGACGCTATTTCCTAGCAAGAAAGTGTCGCATTTACATTCATTTGAAGTGTAGACGAGGAATACGTAACACTTCGCAAATCATATTATATCTTACCATGAAACATAGAAATGAGATGCCATATCGCGCTTTAAGAAGCATTAGAAATCTATTGCTACGATACGTAGACATCTGCAAACGCTATTTCCTAGCAAGGAAGTGTTGCATTTACATTCATTTGATGTGTAGACGAGGAATACATGACACTTCGCAAATCATATTATATCTTACCATGAAACATAGAAATGAGATGCGATATCGCGTTTTAAGAAGCATAAGAGCACTATTGCTACGATAGGTAGACATTTGCAAACGCAATTTCCTGGCAAGGAAGTGTCGCATTTGAAGTGTAGACGAGGAATTCATAACACTTCGCAAATCATATTATATCTTACCATGAAACATAGAAATGAGATGCCATATCGCGCTTTAAGAAGCATTAGAAATCTATTGCTACGATACGTAGACATCTGCAAACGCTATTTCCTAGCGAGGAAGTGTCGCATTCACATTCATTTGAAGTGTAGACGAGGAATACATAACACTTCGCAAATCATATTATATCTTACCATGAAACATTGAAATGAGATGCGATATCTCGTTTTAAGAAGCATTAGAACACTATTGCTACGATAGGTAGACAACTGCAAACGCTATTTCCTTGCAAGGAGGTGTCGCATTTACATTCATTTGAAGTGTAGAGGAGGAGTACATAACACTTCGCAAATCATATTACATCTTACCATGAAACATAGAAATGAGATGCGATATCGCGTTTTAAGAAGCATTAGAAAGCTATTGCTACGATACGTAGACATCTGCAAACGCTATTACCTAGAAAGGAAGTATCGCATTCACATTCACTTGAAGTGTAGAGGAGGAATACATAACACTTCGCAAATCATACTATATCTTACCATGAAACATAGAGATGAGATGCGATATCGCGTTTTAAGAATCATAAGATCTCTATTGCTACGATACGTAGACATCTGCAAACGCTATTTCCTTGCAAGGAAGTGTCGCACTTACATTCATTTGAAGTGCAGACGAGGAATACATAACACTTCGCAAATCATATTATATCTTACCATGAAACATAGAAATGAGATGCGATATAGCGTTTTAGGAATCATAAGAATTCTATTGCTACGATACATAGACATCTGCAAACGCTATTTCCTTGTAAGGAAGTGTCGCACTTACATTCATTTGAAGTGCAGACGAGGAATACATAACACTTCGCAAATCATATTATATCTTACCATGAAACATAGAAATGAGATGCGATATCGCTTTTTAAGAAGCATTCGAACTTTATCGCTACGATACCTAGATATCTGCAGACGCTATTTCCTAGCAAGGAAGTGTCGCATTTACATTCACTTGAAGTGTAGACGAGGAATACATAACACTTCGCAAATCATATTATATCTTACCATGAAACATAGAAATGAGATGCGATATAGCGTTTTAGGAATCATAAGAATTCTATTGCTACGATACATAGACATCTGCAAACGCTATTTCCATGCAAGGAAGTGTCGCACTTACATTCATTTGAAGTGCAGACGAGGAATACATAACACTTCGCAAATCATATTATATCTTACCATGAAACATAGAAATGAGATGCGATATCGCGTTTTAAGAAGCATTAGAAATCTATTGCTACGATACATACACATCTGCAAACGCTATTTCCTTGCAAGGAAGTGTCGCATTTACATTCATTTGAAATGTAGACGAGGAATACATAACACTTCGCAAATCATATTATATCTTACCATGAAACATAGAAATGAGGTGCGATATCGCGTTTTAAGAAGCATTAGAACACTATTGCTACGATAGGTAGACATTTGCAAACGCTATTTCCTGGCAGGGAAGTGTCGATTTACATTCATTTGAAGTGCAGAGGAGGAATACATAACACTTCGCACATCATATTACATCTTACCATGAAACATAGAAATGAGACGCGATATCGCGTTTTAAGAAGCATTAGAACTCTATTGCTACGATACCTAGACATCTGCAGACCCTATTTCCTAGCAAGGAAGTGTCGCATTCACATTCATTTGAAATGTAGAGGAGGAATACATAACACTTCGCAAATCATATTACATCTTACCATGAAACATAGAAATGAAATGCAATATCGCGTTTTAAGAATCATATGAACTCTATTGCTAGGATACGTAGACATCTGCAATCGCTATTTCCTTGCAAGGAAGTGTCGCATTTACTTTCATTTGAATCGTAGACGAGGAATGCATAACACTTCGCAATGAATATTATATCTTACCATGAAACATAGAAATGAGATGCGATATCGCGTTTTAAGAAGCACTAGAACTCTATTGCTACGATAGGTAAACATCTGCAAACGCTATTTCCTTGTAAGGAAGTGTCGCATTTACATTCATTTGAAGTGTAGACGAGGAATACATGACACTTCGCAAATCATATTATATCTTACCATGAAACATAGATATGAGATGCGATATCGCGTTTTAAGAAGCATTAGAAAGCTAATGCTACGATACGTAGACATCTGCAAACGCTATTTCCTAGCGAGGAAGTATCGCATTCACATTCATTTGAAGTGTAGACGAGGAATACATAACACTTCGCAAATCATATTACATCTTACCATGAATCATAGAAATGAAATGCAATATCGCGTTTTAAGAATCATATGAACTCTATTGCTACGATACGTAGACAACTGCAAACGCTATTTCCTTCCAAGGAAGTGTCGCATTTACTTTCATTTGAATCGTAGACGAGGAATGCATAACACTTCGCAATGAATATTATATCTTACCATGAAACATAGAAATGAGATGCGATATCGCGTTTTAAGAAGCATTAGAAAGCTATTGCTACGATACATAGACATCTGCAAACGCTATTTCCTAGCGAGGAAGTCTCGCATTTACATTCATTTGAAGTGTAGACGAGGAATACATGACACTTCGCAAATCATATTATATCTTACCATGAAACATAGAAATGAGATGCGATATCGCGTTTTAAGAAGCATAAGAGCACTATTGCTACGATAGGTAGACATTTGCAAACGCTATTTCCTGGCAAGGAAGTGTCGCATTTGAAGTGTAGACGAGGAATACATAACACTTCGCAAATCATATTATATCTTACCATGAAACATAGAAATGAGATGCGATATCGCGTTTTAAGAAGCATAAGAGCACTATTGCTACGATAGGTAGACATTTGCAATCGCTATTTCCTGGCAAGGAAGTGTCGCTTTTACACTCATTTGAGTAGTAGACGAGGAATACATGACACTTCGCAAATCATATTATATCTTACCGTGAAACGTAGAAATGAGATGCGATATCGCGTTTTAGGAAGCATTAGAACACTATCGCTACGATACCTAGACATCTGCAGACGCTATTTCCTAGCAAGGAAGTGTCTCATTTACATTCATTTGAAGTGTAGACGAGGAATACATAACACTTCGCAAATCATATTATATCTTGCCATGAAACATAGAAATGAGATGCGACATCGCGTTTTAAGAAGCATTACATATCTATTGCTACGATACGTAGACATCTGCAAACGCTATTTCCTAGCGAGGAAGTGTCGCATTCACATTCATTTGAAGTGTAGACGAGGAATACATAACACTTCGCAAATCATATTATATCTTACCATGAAACATAGAATTGAGATGCGATATCGCGTTTTAAGAAGCATTAGAAAGCTATTGCTACGATACGTAGACATCTGCAAACGCTATTTCCTAGCGAGGAAGTGTCGCATTCACATTCATTTCAGGTGTAGACGAGGAATACATAGCACTTCGCAAATCATATTATATCTTACCATGAAACATAGAAATGAGATGCGATATCGCGTTTTAAGAAGCATTGGAGCACTATCGCTACGATACCTAGACATCTGCAGACGCTATTTCCTAGCAAGGAAGTGTCGCATTTACATTCATTTGAAGTGTAGTCGAGGAAGACATAACACATCGCAAATCATATTATATCTTGCCATGAAACATAGAAATGAGATGCGATATCGCGTTTTAAGAAGCATTAGAAATCTATTGCTACGATACGTAGACATCTTCAAACGCTATTTCCTAGCGAGGAAGTGTCGCATTCACATTCATTTGAAGTGTAGACGAGGAATACATAACACTTCGCAAATCATACTATATCTTACCATGAAAGATAGAAATGAGATGCGATATCGCGTTTTAAGAATCATAAGAACTCTATTGCTACGATACGTAGACAACTGCAAACGCTATTTCCTTGCAAGGAAGTGTCGCATTTACGTTCATTTGGATCGCATACGAGGAATGCATAACGCTTCGCAATGAATATTATATTCTTATCATGAAACGTTGATATGAGATGCAATATCTCGTTTTAAGAAGCATTTGAACTCTATTGCTTCGATACGTAGACATCAGCAAACGCTATTCCTTGCAAGGAAGTGTCGCATTCCCATTCATTTGAAGTGTAGACGAGGAATACATGACACTTCGCAAATCATATTATATCTAACCTTGAAACATATAAATGAGATGCGATATCGCGTTTTAAGAATCATAAGAACTCTATTGCTACGATACGTAGACATCTGCAAACGCTGTTTCCTTGCAAGGAAGTGTCGCATTTACATTCATTTGAATCGTAGACGCGGAATGCACAACACTTCGCAATGAATATTATATCTTATCATGAAACATAGATATGAGATGCAATATCTCGTTTTAAGAAGCATTTGAACTCTATTGCTTCGATACGTAGGCATCTGCAAACGCTATTTCCTTGCAAGGAAGTGTCGCATTTACATTCATTTGAAGTGTAGACGAGGAATACATAACCCTTCGCAAATCATTTTATATCTTACCATGAAACATAGAAATGAGATGCGATATCGCGCTTTAAGAAGCATTAGAAATCTATTGCTACGATACGTAGACATCTGCAAACGCTATTTCCTAGCGAGGAATTGTCGCATTCACATTCATTTGAAGTGTAGACGAGGAATACATAGCACTTCGCAAATCATATTATATCTTACCATGAAACATTGAAATGAGATGCGACATAGCGTTTTAAGAAGCATTACATATCTATTGCTACGATACGTAGACATCTGCAAACGCTATTTCCTAGCGAGGAAGTGTCGCATTCACATTCATTTGAAGTGTAGACGAGAAATACATAACACTTCGCAAATCATATTATATCTTACCATGAAAGATGGAAATGAGATGCGATATCTAGTTTTAAGAAGCATTAGAACACTCTTGCTACGATAGGTAGACAACTGCAAACGCTATTTCCTTGCAAGGAGGTGTCGCATTTGCATTCATTTGAAGTGTAGAGGAGGAGTACATAACACTTCGCAAATCATATTACATCTTACCATGAAACATAGAAATGTGATGCGATATCGCGTTTTAAGAAGCATTAGAAATCTATTGCTACGATACGTAGACATCTGCAAACGCTATTTCCTAGCGAGGAAGTGTCGCATTCACATTCATTTGAAGTGTAGACGAGGAATACATAACACTTCGCAAATCATATTATATCTTACCATGAAATATTGAAATGAGATGCGATATCTCGTTTTAAGAAGCATTAGAACTCTATTGCTACAATACATAAATATCTACAAACGCTATATCCTAGCAAGGAAGTGTCGCATTTACATACATTTGAAGTGTAGACGAGGAATACATGACACTTCGCAAATCATATTATATCTTACCATGAAACATAGAAATGAGATTATCGCGCTTTAAGAAGCATTAGAAATCTATTGCTACGATACGTAGACATCTGCAAACGCTATTTCCTAGCGAGGAAGTGTCGCATTCACATTCATTTGAAGTGTAGACGAGGAATACATAACACTTCGCAAATCATATTATATCTTACCATGAAACATTGAAATGAGATGCGATATCTCGTTTTAAGCAGCATTAGAACACTATTGCTACGATAGGTAGACAATTGCAAACGCTATTTCCTTGCAAGGAGGTGTCGCATTTACATTCATTTGAAGTGTAGAGGAGGGGTACATAACACTTCGCAAATCATATTATATCTTACCATGAAACATAGAAATGAGATGCGATATCGCGTTTTAAGAAGCATTAGAAACCTATTGCTACGATACGTAGACATCAGCAAACGCTATTACCTAGCGAGGAAGTATCGCATTCACATTCATTTGAAGTGTAGAGGAGGAATACATAACACTTCTCAAATCATATTATATCTTACCATGAAACATAGAGATGAGATGCGATATCGCGTTTTAAGAATCATAAGATCTCTATTGCTACGATACGTAGACACCTGCAAACGCTATTTCCTTGCAAGGAAGTGTCGCACTTACATTCATTTGAAGTGCAGACGATGAATACATAACACTTCGCAAATCATGTTATATCTTACCATGAAACATAGAAATGAGATGCGATATCACGTTTTAAGAAGCATTAGAACTCTATTGCTACGATAGTTAAACATCTGCAAACGCTATTTCCTTGCAAGGAAGTGTTGCATTTACATTCATTTGAAGTGTAGACGAGGAATACATGACACTTCGCAAATCATATTATATCTTACCATGAAACATGGAAACGAGATGCGATATCGCGTTTTAAGAAGCATTAGAAATCTATTGCTACGATACGTAGACATCTGCAAACGCTATTTCCTAGCGAGGAAGTGTCGCATTCACATTCATTTGAAGTGTAGACGATGAATACATAACACTTCGCAAATCATATTATATCTTACCATGAAACATTGAAATGAGATGCGATATCTCGTTTTAAGAAGCATTAGAACACTATTGCTACGATAGGTAGACAACTGCAAACGCTATTTCCTTGCAAGGAGGTGTCGCATTTACAGTCATTTGAAGTGTAGAGGAGGAGTACATAACACTTCGCAAATCATATTATATCTTACCATGAAACATAGAAATGAGATGCGATATCGCGTTTTAAGAAGCATTCGAACTCTATCGCTACGATACCTAGATATCTGCAGACGCTATTTCCTAGCAAGGAAGTGTCGCATTTACATTCACTTGAAGTGTAGACGAGGAATACATAACACTTCGCAAATCATATTATATCTTACCATGAAACATAGAAATGAGATGCGATATAGCGTTTTAGGAATCATAAGAATTCTATTGCTACGATACATAGACATCTGCAAACGCTATTTCCTTGCAAGGAAGTGTCGCACTTACATTCATTTGAAGTGCAGACGAGGAATACATAACACTTCGCAAATCATATTATATCTTACCATGAAACATAGAAATGAGATGCGATATCGCGTTTTAAGAAGCATTAGAACTCTATTGCTACGATAGTTAAACATCTGCAAACGCTATTTCCTAGCGAGGAAGTGTCGCATTCACATTCATTTGAAGTGTAGACGAGGAATACATAACACTTCGCAAATCATATTATATCTTACCATGAAACATACAAATGAGATGCGATATCGCGTTTTATGAATCATATGAACTCTATTGCTACGATACGTAGACATCTGCAATCGTTATTTCCTTGCAAGGAAGTGTCGCATTTACTTTCATTTGAATCGTAGACGAGGAATGCACAACACTTCGCAATGATTATTATATCTTATCATGAAACATAGATATGAGATGCAATATCTCGTTTTAAGAAGCATTTGAACTCTATTGCTTCGATACGTACACATCTGCAAACGCTATTTCCTTGCAAGGAAGTGTCGCATTTACATTCATTTGAAGTATAGACGAGGAATACATAACACTTCGCAAATCATATTATATCTTACCATGAAACATAGAAATGAGGTGCGATATCGCGATTTAAGAAGCATTAGAACACTATTGCTACGATACCTAGACATCTGCAGACGCTATTTCCTAGCATGGAAGTGTCGCATTTACATTCATTTGAAATGTAGAGGAGGAATACATAACACTTCGCAAATCATATTACATCTTACCATGAAACATAGAAATGAGATGCGATATCGCGTTTTAAGAAGCACTAGAACTCTATTGCTACGATAGGTAAACATCTGCAAACGCTATTTCCTTGTAAGGAAGTGTCGCATTTACATTCATTTGAAGTGTAGACGAGGAATACATGACACTTCGCAAATCATATTATATCTGACCATGAAACAGATATGAGATGCGATATCGCGTTTTAAGAAGCATTAGAAAGCTAATGCTAGGATACGTAGACATCTGCAAACGCTATTTCCTAGCGAGGAAGTATCGTATTCACATTCATTTGAAGTGTAGACGAGGAATACAAAACACTTCGCAAATCATGTTATATCTTACCATGAAACATAGAAATGAAATGCGATATCTCGTTTTAAGAAGCATTAGAACACTATTGCTACGATAGGTAGACAACTGCAAACGCTATTTCCTTGCAAGGAGGTGTCGCATTTACATTCATTTGAAGTGTAGAGGAGGAGTACAAACACTTCGCAAATCATATTATATCTTACCATGAAACATAGAAATGAGATGCGATATCGCGTTTTAAGAAGCATTAGAAAGCTATTGCTACGATACGTAGACATCAGCAAACGCTATTACCTAGCGAGGAAGTATCGCATTAACATTCATTTGAAGTGTAGAGGAGGAATACATAACACTTCGCAAATCATATTATATCTTACCATGAAACATAGAGATGAGATGCGATATCGCGTTTTAAGAAGCATTAGAACTCTATTGCTACTATAGGTAAACATCTGCAAACGCTACTTCCTTGCAAGGAAGTGTTGCATTTACATCCATTTGAAGTGTAGACGAGGAATACATGACACTTCGCAAATCATATTATATCTTACCATGAAACATAGAAATGAGATGCGATATCGCGTTTTAAGAAGCATTAGAACACTATTGCTACGATAGGTAGACATTTGCAAACGCTATTTCCTTGCAAGGAAGTGTCGCATTTACTTTCATTTGAATCGTAGACGAGGAATGCATAACACTTCGCAATGAATATTATATCTTATCATGAAACATAGATATGAGATGCAATATCTCGTTTAAAGAAGCATTTGAACACCATTGCTTCGATACGTAGACATCAGCAAACGCTATTTCCTTGCAAGGAAGTGTCGCATTTACATTCATTTGATGTGTAGACGAGGAATACATAACACTTCGCAGGTCATATTATATCTTACCATGAAACATAGAAATGAGATGCGATATCTCGTTTTAAGAAGCTTTAGAACACTATTGCTACGATAGGTAGACAACTGCAAACGCTATTTCCTTGCAAGGAAGTGTCGCATTTACATTCATTTGAAGTGTAGAGGAGGAATACATAACACTTCGCGAATCATATTATATCTTACCATGAAACATAGAATTGAGATGCGATATCGCGTTTTAAGAAGCATTAGAAAGCTATTGCTACGATACGTAGACATCTGCAAACGCTATTTCCTTGCAAGGAAGTGTCGCATTTACATTCATTTGAAGTGTAGAGGAGGAATACATAACACTTCGCGAATCATATTATATCTTACCATGAAACATAGAATTGAGATGCGATATCGCGTTTTAAGAAGCATTAGAAAGCTATTGCTACGATACGTAGACATCTGCAAACGCTATTTCCTAGCGAGGAAGTGTCGCATTCACATTCATTTCAGGTGTAGACGAGGAATACATAACACTTCGCAAATCATATTATATCTTACCATGAAACATAGAAATGAGATGCGATATCGCGTTTTAAGAAGCATTAGAAATCTATTGCTACGATACGTAGACATCTGCAAACGCTATTTCCTAGCGAGGAAGTGTCGCATTCACATTCATTTGAAGTGTAGACGAGGAATACATAACACTTCGCAAATCATACTATATCTTACCATGAAAGATAGAAATGAGATGCGATATCGCGTTTTAAGAATCATAAGAACTCTATTGCTACGATACGTAGACAACTGCAAACGCTATTTCCTTGCAGGAAGTGTCGCATTTACGTTCATTTGAATCGCATACGAGGAATGCATAACGCTTCGCAATGAATATTATATCTTATCATGAAACGTTGATATGAGATGCAATATCTCGTTTTAAGAAGCATTTGAACTCTATTGCTTCGATACGTAGACATCAGCAAACGCTATTCCTTGCAAGGAAGTGTCGCATTCCCATTCATTTGAAGTGTAGACGAGGAATACATGACACTTCGCAAATCATATTATATCTAACCATGAAACATATAAATGAGATGCGATATCGCGTTTTAAGAATCATAAGAACTCTATTGCTACGATACGTAGACATCTGCAAACGCTGTTTCCTTGCAAGGAAGTGTCGCATTTACATTCATTTGAATCGTAGACGCGGAATGCACAACACTTCGCAATGAATATTATATCTTATCATGAAACATAGATATGAGATGCAATATCTCGTTTTAAGAAGCATTTGAACTCTATTGCTTCGATACGTAGGCATCTGCAAACGCTATTTCCTTGCAAGGAAGTGTCGCATTTACATTCATTTGAAGTGTAGACGAGGAATACATAACCCTTCGCAAATCATTTTATATCTTACCATGAAACATAGAAATGAGATGCGATATCGCGCTTTAAGAAGCATTAGAAATCTATTGCTACGATACGTAGACACCTGCAAACGCTATTTCCTTGCAAGGAAGTGTCGCACTTACATTCATTTGAAGTGCAGACGAGGAATACATAACACTTCGCAAATCATGTTATATCTTACCATGAAACATAGAAATGAGATGCGATATCTCGTTTTAAGAAGCATTAGAACACTATTGCTACGATAGGTAGACAACTGCAAACGCTATTTCCTTACAAGGAAGTGTTGCATTTACATTCATTTGAAGTGTAGACGAGGAATACATGACACTTCGCAAATCATATTATATCTTACCATGAAACATGGAAACGAGATGCGATATCGCGTTTTAAGAAGCATTAGAAATCTATTGCTACGATACGTAGACATCTGCAAACGCTATTTCCTAGCGAGGAAGTGTCGCATTCACATTCATTTGAAGTGTAGACGATGAATACATAACACTTCGCAAATCATATTATATCTTACCATGAAACATTGAAATGAGATGCGATATCTCGTTTTAAGGAGCACTAGAACACTATTGCTACGATAGGTAGACAACTGCAAACGCTATTTCCTTGCAAGGAGGTGTCGCATTTACAGTCATTTGAAGTGTAGAGGAGGAGTACATAACACTTCGCAAATCATATTATATCTTACCATGAAACATAGAAATGAGATGCGATATCGCGTTTTAAGAAGCATTCGAACTCTATCGCTACGATACCTAGATATCTGCAGACGCTATTTCCTAGCAAGGAAGTGTCGCATTTACATTCACTTGAAGTGTAGACGAGGAATACATAACACTTCGCAAATCATATTATATCTTACCATGAAACATAGAAATGAGATGCGATATAGCGTTTTAGGAATCATAAGAATTCTATTGCTACGATACATAGACATCTGCAAACGCTATTTCCTTGCAAGGAAGTGTCGCACTTACATTCATTTGAAGTGCAGACGAGGAATACATAACACTTCGCAAATCATATTATATCTTACCATGAAACATAGAAATGAGATGCGATATCGCGTTTTAAGAAGCATTAGAACTCTATTGCTACGATAGTTAAACATCTGCAAACGCTATTTCCTAGCGAGGAAGTGTCGCATTCACATTCATTTGAAGTGTAGACGAGGAATACATAACACTTCGCAAATCATGTTATATCTTACCATGAAACATACAAATGAGATGCGATATCGCGTTTTATGAATCATATGAACTCTATTGCTACGATACGTAGACATCTGCAATCGTTATTTCCTTGCAAGGAAGTGTCGCATTTACTTTCATTTGAATCGTAGACGAGGAATGCACAACACTTCGCAATGATTATTATATCTTATCATGAAACACAGATATGAGATGCAATATCTCGTTTTAAGAAGCATTTGAACTCTATTGCTTCGATACGTACACATCTGCAAACGCTATTTCCTTGCAAGGAAGTGTCGCATTTACATTCATTTGAAGTATAGACGAGGAATACATAACACATCGCAAATCATATTATATCTTACCATGAAACATAGAAATGAGGTGCGATATCGCGATTTAAGAAGCATTAGAACACTATTGCTACGATACCTAGACATCTGCAGACGCTATTTCCTAGCATGGAAGTGTCGCATTTACATTCATTTGAAATGTAGAGGAGGAATACATAACACTTCGCAAATCATATTACATCTTACCATGAAACATAGAAATGAGATGCGATATCGCGTTTTAAGAAGCACTAGAACTCTATTGCTACGATAGGTAAACATCTGCAAACGCTATTTCCTTGTAAGGAAGTGTCGCATTTACATTCATTTGAAGTGTAGACGAGGAATACATGACACTTCGCAAATCATATTATATCTGACCATGAAACATAGATATGAGATGCGATATCGCGTTTTAAGAAGCATTAGAAGCTAATGCTAGGATACGTAGACATCTGCAAACGCTATTTCCTAGCGAGGAAGTATCGTATTCACATTCATTTGAAGTGTATACGAGGAATACAAAACACTTCGCAAATCATGTTATATCTTACCATGAAACATAGAAATGAAATGCGATATCTCGTTTTAAGAAGCATTAGAACACTATTGCTACGATAGGTAGACAACTGCAAACGCTACTTCCTTGCAAGGAGGTGTCGCATTACATTCATTTGAAGTGTAGAGGAGGAGTACAAACACTTCGCAAATCATATTATATCTTACCATGCAACATAGAAATGAGATGCGATATCGCGTTTTAAGAAGCATTAGAAAGCTATTGCTACGATACGTAGACATCAGCAAACGCTATTACCTAGCGAGGAAGTATCGCATTCACATTCATTTGAAGTGCAGAGGAGGAATACATAACACTTCGCACATCATATTACATCTTACCATGAAACATAGAAATGAGACGCGATATCGCGTTTTAAGAAGCATTAGAACTCTATTGCTACGATACCTAGACATCTGCAGACGCTATTTCCTAGCAAGGAAGTGTCGCATTTACATTCATTTGAATGTAGGGAGGAATACATAACACTTCGCAAATCATATTACATCTTACCATGAAACATAGAAATGAAATGCAATATCGCGTTTTAAGAATCATATGAACTCTATTGCTAGGATACGTAGACATCTGCAATCGCTATTTCCTTGCAAGGAAGTGTCGCATTTGCTTTCATTTGAATCGTAGACGAGGAATGCATAACACTTCGCAATGAATATTATATCTTACCATGAAACATAGAAATGAGATGCGATATCGCGTTTTAAGAAGCACTAGAACTCTATTGCTACGATAGGTAAACATCTGCAAACGCTATTTCCTTGTAAGGAAGTGTCGCATTTACATTCATTTGAAGTGTAGACGAGGAATACATGACACTTCGCAAATCATATTATATCTTACCATGAAACATAGATATGAGATGCGATATCGCGTTCTAAGAAGCATTAGAAAGCTAATGCTACGATACGTAGACATCTGCAAACGCTATTTCCTAGCGAGGAAGTGTCGCATTCAGATTCATTTGAAATGTAGAGGAGGAATACATAACACTTCGCAAATCATATTACATCTTACATGAAACATAGAAATGAGATGCGATATCGCGTTTTAAGAAGCATAAGAGCACTATTGCTACGATAGGTAGACATTTGCAAACGCTATTTCCTGCAAGGAAGTGTCGCATTTGAAGTGTAGACGAGGAATGCACAACACTTCGCAAATCATATTATATCTTACCATGAAACATATAAATGAGGTGCGATATCGCGTTTTAAGAATCATTTGAACTCTATTGCTACGATACGTAGACATCTGCAAACGCTATTTCCTTGCAAGGAAGTGTCGCATTTACATTCATTTGAATCGTAGACGCGGCATGCATAACACTTCGCAATGAATATTATATCTTATCTAGAAACATAGATATGAGATGCAATATCTCGTTTTAAGAAGCATTTGAACTCTATTGCTTCGATACGTAGACATCAGCAAACGCTATTCCTTGCAATGAAGTGTCGCATTCCCATCATTGAAGTGTAGACGAGGAATACATGACACTTCGCAAATCATATTATATCTAACCTTGAAACATATAAATGAGATGCGATATCGCGTTTTAAGAATCATAAGAACTCTATTGCTACGATACGTAGACATCTGCAAACGCTGTTTCCTTGCAAGGAAGTGTCGCATTTACATTCATTTGAATCGTAGACGCGGAATGCACAACACTTCGCAATGAATATTATATCTTATCATGAAACATAGATATGAGATGCAATATCTCGTTTTAAGAAGCATTTGAACTCTATTGCTTCGATACGTAGGCATCTGCAAACGCTATTTCCTTGCAAGGAAGTGTCGCATTTACATTCATTTGAAGTGTAGACGAGGAATACATAACCCTTCGCAAATCATTTATATCTTACCATGAAACATAGAAATGAGATGCGATATCGCGCTTTAAGAAGCATTAGAAATCTATTGCTACGATACGTAGACACCTGCAAACGCTATTTCCTTGCAAGGAAGTGTCGCACTTACATTCATTTGAAGTGCAGACGAGGAATACATAACACTTCGCAAATCATGTTATATCTTACCATGAAACATAGAAATGAGATGCGATATCTCGTTTTAAGAAGCATTAGAACACTATTGCTACGATAGGTAGACAACTGCAAACGCTATTTCCTTACAAGGAAGTGTTGCATTTACATTCATTTGAAGTGTAGACGAGGAATACATGACACTTCGCAAATCATATTATATCTTACCATGAAACATGGAAACGAGATGCGATATCGCGTTTTAAGAAGCATTAGAAATCTATTGCTACGATACGTAGACATCTGCAAACGCTATTTCCTAGCGAGGAAGTGTCGCATTCACATTCATTTGAAGTGTAGACGATGAATACATAACACTTCGCAAATCATATTATATCTTACCATGAAACATTGAAATGAGATGCGATATCTCGTTTTAAGGAGCACTAGAACACTATTGCTACGATAGGTAGACAACTGCAAACGCTATTTCCTTGCAAGGAGGTGTCGCATTTACAGTCATTTGAAGTGTAGAGGAGGAGTACATAACACTTCGCAAATCATATTATATCTTACCATGAAACATAGAAATGAGATGCGATATCGCGTTTTAAGAAGCATTCGAACTCTATCGCTACGATACCTAGATATCTGCAGACGCTATTTCCTAGCAAGGAAGTGTCGCATTTACATTCACTTGAAGTGTAGACGAGGAATACATAACACTTCGCAAATCATATTATATCTTACCATGAAACATAGAAATGAGATGCGATATAGCGTTTTAGGAATCATAAGAATTCTATTGCTACGATACATAGACATCTGCAAACGCTATTTCCTTGCAAGGAAGTGTCGCACTTACATTCATTTGAAGTGCAGACGAGGAATACATAACACTTCGCAAATCATATTATATCTTACCATGAAACATAGAAATGAGATGCGATATCGCGTTTTAAGAAGCATTAGAACTCTATTGCTACGATAGTTAAACATCTGCAAACGCTATTTCCTAGCGAGGAAGTGTCGCATTCACATTCATTTGAAGTGTAGACGAGGAATACATAACACTTCGCAAATCATGTTATATCTTACCATGAAACATACAAATGAGATGCGATATCGCGTTTTATGAATCATATGAACTCTATTGCTACGATACGTAGACATCTGCAATCGTTATTTCCTTGCAAGGAAGTGTCGCATTTACTTTCATTTGAATCGTAGACGAGGAATGCACAACACTTCGCAATGATTATTATATCTTATCATGAAACACAGATATGAGATGCAATATCTCGTTTTAAGAAGCATTTGAACTCTATTGCTTCGATACGTACACATCTGCAAACGCTATTTCCTTGCAAGGAAGTGTCGCATTTACATTCATTTGAAGTATAGACGAGGAATACATAACACATCGCAAATCATATTATATCTTACCATGAAACATAGAAATGAGGTGCGATATCGCGATTTAAGAAGCATTAGAACACTATTGCTACGATACCTAGACATCTGCAGACGCTACTTCCTAGCATGGAAGTGTCGCATTTACATTCATTTGAAATGTAGAGGAGGAATACATAACACTTCGCAAATCATATTACATCTTACCATGAAACATAGAAATGAGATGCGATATCGCGTTTTAAGAAGCACTAGAACTCTATTGCTACGATAGGTAAACATCTGCAAACGCTATTTCCTTGTAAGGAAGTGTCGCATTTACATTCATTTGAAGTGTAGACGAGGAATACATGACACTTCGCAAATCATATTATATCTGACCATGAAACATAGATATGAGATGCGATATCGCGTTTTAAGAAGCATTAGAAAGCTAATGCTAGGATACGTAGACATCTGCAAACGCTATTTCCTAGCGAGGAAGTATCGTATTCACATTCATTTGAAGTGTATACGAGGAATACAAAACACTTCGCAAATCATGTTATATCTTACCATGAAACATAGAAATGAAATGCGATATCTCGTTTTAAGAAGCATTAGAACACTATTGCTACGATAGGTAGACAACTGCAAACGCTACTTCCTTGCAAGGAGGTGTCGCATTTACATTCATTTGAAGTGTAGAGGAGGAGTACAAACACTTCGCAAATCATATTATATCTTACCATGCAACATAGAAATGAGATGCGATATCGCGTTTTAAGAAGCATTAGAAAGCTATTGCTACGATACGTAGACATCAGCAAACGCTATTACCTAGCGAGGAAGTATCGCATTCACATTCATTTGAAGTGCAGAGGAGGAATACATAACACTTCGCACATCATATTACATCTTACCATGAAACATAGAAATGAGACGCGATATCGCGTTTTAAGAAGCATTAGAACTCTATTGCTACGATACCTAGAATTCTGCAGACGCTATTTCCTAGCAAGGAAGTGTCGCATTTACATTCATTTGAAATGTAGGGGAGGAATACATAACACTTCGCAAATCATATTACATCTTACCATGAAACATAGAAATGAAATGCAATATCGCGTTTTAAGAATCATATGAACTCTATTGCTAGGATACGTAGACATCTGCAATCGCTATTTCCTTGCAAGGAAGTGTCGCATTTGCTTTCATTTGAATCGTAGACGAGGAATGCATAACACTTCGCAATGAATATTATATCTTACCATGAAACATAGAAATGAGATGCGATATCGCGTTTTAAGAAGCACTAGAACTCTATTGCTACGATAGGTAAACATCTGCAAACGCTATTTCCTTGTAAGGAAGTGTCGCATTTACATTCATTTGAAGTGTAGACGAGGAATACATGACACTTCGCAAATCATATTATATCTTACCATGAAACATAGATATGAGATGCGATATCGCGTTCTAAGAAGCATTAGAAAGCTAATGCTACGATACGTAGACATCTGCAAACGCTATTTCCTAGCGAGGAAGTGTCGCATTCAGATTCATTTGAAATGTAGAGGAGGAATACATAACACTTCGCAAATCATATTACATCTTACCATGAAACATAGAAATGAGATGCGATATCGCGTTTTAAGAAGCATAAGAGCACTATTGCTACGATAGGTAGACATTTGCAAACGCTATTTCCTGGCAAGGAAGTGTCGCATTTGAAGTGTAGACGAGGAATGCACAACACTTCGCAAATCATATTATATCTTACCATGAAACATATAAATGAGGTGCGATATCGCGTTTTAAGAATCATTTGAACTCTATTGCTACGATACGTAGACATCTGCAAACGCTATTTCCTTGCAAGGAAGTGTCGCATTTACATTCATTTGAATCGTAGACGCGGCATGCATAACACTTCGCAATGAATATTATATCTTATCTAGAAACATAGATATGAGATGCAATATCTCGTTTTAAGAAGCATTTGAACTCTATTGCTTCGATACGTAGACATCTACAAACGCTATTTCCTTGCAAGGAAGCGTCGCATTTACATTGATTTGAAGTGTAGACGAGGAATACATAACACTTCGCAAATCATATTATATCTTACCATGAAACATAGAAATGAGGTGCGATATCGCGTTCTAAGAAGCATTGGAACTCCATTGCTACGATACCTAGACATCTGCAGACGCTATTTCCTAGCTGGGAAGTGTCGCATTTACATTCATTTCAGGTGTAGACGAGGAATACATAACACTTCGCAAATCATATTATATCTTACCATGAAACATAGAAATGAGATGCGATATCGCGTTTTAAGAAGCATTAGAGCACTATCGCTACGATACCTAGACATCTGCAGACGCTATTTCCTAGCAAGGAAGTGTCGCATTTACATTCATTTGAAGTGTAGTCGAGGAAGACATAACACATCGCAAATCATATTATATCTTGCCATGAAACATAGAAATGAGATGCGATATCGCGTTTTAAGAAGCATTAGATATCTATTGCTACGATACGTAGACATCTGCAAACGCTATTTCCTAGCGAGGAAGTGTCGCATTCACATTCATTTGAAGTGTAGACGAGGAATACATAACACTTCGCAAATCATACTATATCTTACCATGAAAGATAGAAATGAGATGCGATATCGCGTTTTAAGAATCATATGAACTCTATTGCTACGATACGTAGACATCTGCAAACGCTATTTCCTTGCAAGGAAGTGTCGCATTTACATTCATTTGAATCGTAGACGCGGCATGCATAACACTTCGCAATGAATATTATATCTTATCTAGAAACATAGATATGAGATGCAATATCTCGTTTTAAGAAGCATTTGAACTCTATTGCTTCGATACGTAGACATCTACAAACGCTATTTCCTTGCAAGGAAGCGTCGCATTTACATTGATTTGAAGTGTAGACGAGGAATACATAACACTTCGCAAATCATATTATATCTTACCATGAAACATAGAAATGAGGTGCGATATCGCGTTCTAAGAAGCATTGGAACTCTATTGCTACGATACCTAGACATCTGCAGACGCTATTTCCTAGCTGGGAAGTGTCGCATTTACATTCATTTCAGGTGTAGACGAGGAATACATAACACTTCGCAAATCATATTATATCTTACCATGAAACATAGAAATGAGATGCGATATCGCGTTTTAAGAAGCATTAGAGCACTATCGCTACGATACCTAGACATCTGCAGACGCTATTTCCTAGCAAGGAAGTGTCGCATTTACATTCATTTGAAGTGTAGTCGAGGAAGACATAACACATCGCAAATCATATTATATCTTGCCATGAAACATAGAAATGAGATGCGATATCGCGTTTTAAGAAGCATTAGATATCTATTGCTACGATACGTAGACATCTGCAAACGCTATTTCCTAGCGAGGAAGTGTCGCATTCACATTCATTTGAAGTGTAGACGAGGAATACATAACACTTCGCAAATCATACTATATCTTACCATGAAAGATAGAAATGAGATGCGATATCGCGTTTTAAGAATCATAAGAACTCTATTGCTACGATACGTAGACAACTGCAAATGCTATTTCCTTGCAAGGAAGTGTCGCATTTACGTTCATTTGAATCGCATACGAGGAATGCATAACGCTTCGCAATGAATATTATATCTTATCATGAAACGTTGATATGAGATGCAATATCTCGTTTTAAGAAGCATTTGAACTCTATTGCTTCGATACGTAGACATCAGCAAACGCTATTCCTTGCAAGGAAGTGTCGCATTCCCATTCATTTGAAGTGTAGACGAGGAATACATGACACTTCGCAAATCATATTATATCTAACCTTGAAACATATAAATGAGATGCGATATCGCGTTTTAAGAATCATAAGAACTCTATTGCTACGATACGTAGACATCTGCAAACGCTGTTTCCTTGCAAGGAAGTGTCGCATTTACATTCATTTGAATCGTAGACGCGGAATGCACAACACTTCGCAATGAATATTATATCTTATCATGAAACATAGATATGAGATGCAATATCTCGTTTTAAGAAGCATTTGAACTCTATCGCTACGATACCTAGACATCTGCAGACGCTATTTCCTAGCAAGGAAGTGTCGCATTTACATTCATTTGAAGTGTAGTCGAGGAAGACATAACACATCGCAAATCATATTATATCTTGCCATGAAACATAGAAATGAGATGCGATATCGCGTTTTAAGAAGCATTAGAAATCTATTGCTACTATACGTAGACATCTGCAAACGCTACTTCCTAGCGAGGAAGTGTCGCATTCACATTCATTTGAAGTGTAGACGAGGAATACATAACACTTCGCAAATCATACTATATCTTACCATGAAAGATAGAAATGAGATGCGATATCGCGTTTTAAGAATCATAAGAACTCTATTGCTACGATACGTAGACAACTGCAAACGCTATTTCCTTGCAGGAAGTGTCGCATTTACGTTCATTTGAATCGCATACGAGGAATGCATAACGCTTCGCAATGAATATTATATCTTATCATGAAACGTTGATATGAGATGCAATATCTCGTTTTAAGAAGCATTTGAACTCTATTGCTTCGATACGTAGACATCAGCAAACGCTATTCCTTGCAAGGAAGTGTCGCATTCCCATTCATTTGAAGTGTAGACGAGGAATACATGACACTTCGCAAATCATATTATATCTAACCATGAAACATATAAATGAGATGCGATATCGCGTTTTAAGAATCATAAGAACTCTATTGCTACGATACGTAGACATCTGCAAACGCTGTTTCCTTGCAAGGAAGTGTCGCATTTACATTCATTTGAATCGTAGACGCGGAATGCATAACACTTCGCAATGAATATTATATCTTATCATGAAACATAGATATGAGATGCAATATCTCGTTTTAAGAAGCATTTGAACTCTATTGCTTCGATACGTAGGCATCTGCAAACGCTATTTCCTTGCAAGGAAGTGTCGCATTTACATTCATTTGAAGTGTAGACGAGGAATACATAACCCTTCGCAAATCATTTTATATCTTACCATGAAACATAGAAATGAGATGCGATATCGCGCTTTAAGAAGCATTAGAAATCTATTGCTACGATACGTAGACATCTGCAAACGCTATTTCCTAGCGAGGAATTGTCGCATTCACATTCATTTGAAGTGTAGACGAGGAATACATAACACTTCGCAAATCATATTATATCTTACCATGAAACATTGAAATGAGATGCGACATAGCGTTTTAAGAAGCATTACATATCTATTGCTACGATACGTAGACATCTGCAAACGCTATTTCCTAGCGAGGAAGTGTCGCATTCACATTCATTTGAAGTGTAGACGAGAAATACATAACACTTCGCAAATCATATTATATCTTACCATGAAAAATGGAAATGAGATGCGATATCTCGTTTTAAGAAGCATTAGAACACTCTTGCTACGATAGGTAGACAACTGCAAACGCTATTTCCTTGCAAGGAGGTGTCGCATTTACATTCATTTGAAGTGTAGAGGAGGAGTACATAACACTTCGCAAATCATATTACATCTTACCATGAAACATAGAAATGAGATGCGATATCGCGTTTTAAGAAGCATTAGAAATCTATTGCTACGATACGTAGACATCTGCAAACGCTATTTCCTAGCGAGGAAGTGTCGCATTCACATTCATTTGAAGTGTAGACGAGGAATACATAACACTTCGCAAATCATATTATATCTTACCATGAAATATTGAAATGAGATGCGATATCTCGTTTTATGAAGCATTAGAACTCTATTGCTACAATACATAAATATCTACAAACGCTATATCCTAGCAAGGAAGTGTCGCATTTACATTCATTTGAAGTGTAGACGAGGAATACATGACACTTCGCAAATCATATTATATCTTACCATGAAACATAGAAATGAGATGCGTTATCGCGCTTTAAGAAGCATTAGAAATCTATTGCTACGATACGTAGACATCTGCAATCGCTATTTCCTAGCGAGGAAGTGTCGCATTCACATTCATTTGAAGTGTAGACGAGGAATACATAACACTTCGCAAATCATACTATATCTTACCATGAAACATAGATATGAGATGCGATATCGCGTTTTAAGAAGCATTAGAAAGCTAATGCTACGATACGTAGACATCGGCAAACGCTATTTCCTAGCGAGGAAGTATCGCATTCACATTCATTTGAAGTGTAGACGAGGAATACATATCACTTCGCAAATCATGTTATATCTTACCATGAAACATAGAAATGAAATGCGATATCGCGTTTTAAGAATCATATGAACTCTATTGCTACGATACGTGGACATCTGCAATCGTTATTTCCTTGCAAGGAAGTGTCGCATTTACTTTCATTTGAATCCTAGACGAGGAATGCACAACACTTCGCAATGATTATTATATCTTATCATGAAACATAGATATGAGATGCAATATCTCGTTTTAAGAAGCATTTGAACTCTATTGCTTCGATACGTACACATCTGCAAACGCTATTTCCTTGCAAGGAAGTGTCGCATTTACATTCATTTGAAGTGTAGACGAGGAATACATAACACTTCGCAAATCATATTATATCTTACCATGAAACATAGGAATGAGGTGCGATATCGCGTTTTAAGAAGCATTAGAACACTATTGCTACGATAGGTGGACATTTGCAAACGCTATTTCCTGGCAGGTAAGTGTCGCATTTACATTCACTTGAAGTGTAGAGGAGGAATACATAACACTTCGCACATCATATTACATCTTACCATGAAACATAGAAATGAGACGCGATATCGCGTTTTAAGAAGCATTAGAACTCTATTGCTACTATAGGTAAACATCTGCAAACGCTATTTCCTTGCAAGGAAGTGTCGCATTTACATTCATTTGAAGTGTAGACGAGGAATACATAACCCTTCGCAAATCATTTTATATCTTACCATGAAACATAGAAATGAGATGCGATATCGCGCTTTAAGAAGCATTAGAAATCTATTGCTACGATACGTAGACATCTGCAAACGCTATTTCCTAGCGAGGAATTGTCGCATTCACATTCATTTGAAGTGTAGACGAGGAATACATAACACTTCGCAAATCATATTATATCTTACCATGAAACATTGAAATGAGATGCGACATAGCGTTTTAAGAAGCATTACATATCTATTGCTACGATACGTAGACATCTGCAAACGCTATTTCCTAGCGAGGAAGTGTCGCATTCACATTCATTTGAAGTGTAGACGAGAAATACATAACACTTCGCAAATCATATTATATCTTACCATGAAAGATGGAAATGAGATGCGATATCTCGTTTTAAGAAGCATTAGAACACTCTTGCTACGATAGGTAGACAACTGCAAACGCTATTTCCTTGCAAGGAGGTGTCGCATTTACATTCATTTGAAGTGTAGAGGAGGAGTACATAACACTTCGCAAATCATATTACATCTTACCATGAAACATAGAAATGAGATGCGATATCGCGTTTTAAGAAGCATTAGAAATCTATTGCTACGATACGTAGACATCTGCAAACGCTATTTCCTAGCGAGGAAGTGTCGCATTCACATTCATTTGAAGTGTAGACGAGGAATACATAACACTTCGCAAATCATATTATATCTTACCATGAAATATTGAAATGAGATGCGATATCTCGTTTTATGAAGCATTAGAACTCTATTGCTACAATACATAAATATCTACAAACGCTATATCCTAGCAAGGAAGTGTCGCATTTACATTCATTTGAAGTGTAGACGAGGAATACATGACACTTCGCAAATCATATTATATCTTACCATGAAACATAGAAATGAGATGCGTTATCGCGCTTTAAGAAGCATTAGAAATCTATTGCTACGATACGTAGACATCTGCAATCGCTATTTCCTAGCGAGGAAGTGTCGCATTCACATTCATTTGAAGTGTAGACGAGGAATACATAACACTTCGCAAATCATACTATATCTTACCATGAAACATAGATATGAGATGCGATATCGCGTTTTAAGAAGCATTAGAAAGCTAATGCTACGATACGTAGACATCTGCAAACGCTATTTCCTAGCGAGGAAGTATCGCATTCACATTCATTTGAAGTGTAGACGAGGAATACATATCACTTCGCAAATCATGTTATATCTTACCATGAAACATAGAAATGAAATGCGATATCGCGTTTTAAGAATCATATGAACTCTATTGCTACGATACGTGGACATCTGCAATCGTTATTTCCTTGCAAGGAAGTGTCGCATTTACTTTCATTTGAATCCTAGACGAGGAATGCACAACACTTCGCAATGATTATTATATCTTATCATGAAACATAGATATGAGATGCAATATCTCGTTTTAAGAAGCATTTGAACTCTATTGCTTCGATACGTACACATCTGCAAACGCTATTTCCTTGCAAGGAAGTGTCGCATTTACATTCATTTGAAGTGTAGACGAGGAATACATAACACTTCGCAAATCATATTATATCTTACCATGAAACATAGGAATGAGGTGCGATATCGCGTTTTAAGAAGCATTAGAACACTATTGCTACGATAGGTGGACATTTGCAAACGCTATTTCCTGGCAGGTAAGTGTCGCATTTACATTCACTTGAAGTGTAGAGGAGGAATACATAACACTTCGCACATCATATTACATCTTACCATGAAACATAGAAATGAGACGCGATATCGCGTTTTAAGAAGCATTAGAACTCTATTGCTACTATAGGTAAACATCTGCAAACGCTATTTCCTTGCAAGGAAGTGTTGCATTTACATTCATTTGAAGTGTAGCCGAGGAATACATGACACTTCGCAAATCATATTATATCTTACCATGAAACATAGAAATGAGATGCGATATCGCGTTTTAAGAATCATAAGAACTCTATTGCTACGATACCTAGATATCTGCAGACGCTATTTCCTAGCAAGGAAGTGTCGCATTTACATTCACTTGAAGTGTAGACGAGGAATACATAACACTTCGCAAATCATATTACACCTTACCATGAAACATAGAAATGAGACACGATATCGCGTTTTAAGAAGCATTAGAACTCTATTGCTACGATACCCAGACATCTGCAGACGCTATTTCCTAGCAAGAAAGTGTCGCATTTACATTCATTTGAAATGTAGAGGAGGAATACATAACACTTCGCAAATCATATTACATCTTACCATGAAACATAGAAATGAAACGCGATATCGCGTTTTAAGAATCATATGAACTCTATTGCTACGATACGTAGACATTTGCAATCGTTATTTCCTTGCAAGGAAGTGTGGCATTTACTTTCATTTGAATCGCAGACGAGGAATGCATAACACTTCCCAATGAATATTATATCTTACCATGAAACATAGAAATGGGATGCGATATCGCGTTTTAAGAATCATATGAACTCTATTGCTACGATACGTAGACATCTGCAAACGCTATTTCCTAGCGAGGAAGTGTCGCATTCACATTCATTTGAAGTGTAGACGAGGTATACATGACACTTCGCAAATCATATTATATCTTACCATGAAACGTATAAATGAGATGCGATATCGCGTTTTAAGAATCATATGAACTCTATTGCTACGATACGTAGACATCTGCAAACGCTATTTCCTTGCAAGGAAGTGTCGCATTTACATTCACTTGAATCGTAGACGCGGAATGCATAACACTTCGCAATGAATATTATATCTTATCTTGAAACATAGATATGAGATGCGATATCGCGTTTTAAGAAGCATTAGAACTCTATTGCTACGATACGTAGACATCTGCAAACGCTATTTCCTAGCGAGGAAGTATCGCATTCACATTCATTTGAAGTGTAGACGAGGAATACATAACACTTCGCAACTCATATTATATCTTACCATGAAACAGAAGAATGAGATGCTATATCGCGTTTTAAGAAGCATTAGAAATTTATTGCTACGATACGTAGGCATCTGCAAACGCTATTTCCTAGCGAGGAAGTGTCGCATTCACATTCATTTGAAGTGTAGACGAGGAATACATAACACTTCGCAAATCATATTATATCTTACCATGAAACATGGAAATGAGATGCGATATCGCGTTTTAAGAAGCATTAGAAAGCTATTGCTACGATACGTAGACATCTGCAAACGCTATTTCCTAGCGAGGAAGTGTCGCATTTACATTCATTTGAAGTGTAGAGGAGGAATACATAACACATGGCAAATCACATTATATCTTACCATGAAACATAGAAATGAGATGCGATATCGCGTTTTATGAAGCATTAGAAAGCTATTTCTACGATACGTAGACATCTGCAAACACTATTTCCTTGCAAGGAAGTATCGCATTCACATTCATTTGAAGTGTAGACGAGGAATACATAACACTTCGCAAATCATGTTATATCTTATCATGAAACATAGAAATGAGATGCGGTATCGTGTTCTAAGAAGCATTAGAACACAATCGCTACGATACCTAGACATCAGCAGACGCTATTTACTAGCAAGGAAGTGTCGCATTTACATTCATTTGAAGTGTAGACGAGGAATACATGACACATCGCAAATCATATTATATCTTACCATGAAACATAGAAATGAGATGCGATATCGCGTTTTAAGAAGCATTAGAAAGCTAGTGCTACGATACGTAGACATCTGCAAACGCTATTTCCTAGCGAGGAAGTATCGCATTCACATTCATTTGAAGTGTAGACGAGGAATACATAACACTTCGCAAATCATATTATATCTTACCATGAAACATAGAAATGAGAAGCGATATCGCGTTTTAAGAAGCATTAGAAAGCTATTGCTACGATACGTAGACATCTGCAATCGTTATTTCCTTGCAAGGAAGTGTCGCATTTACTTTCATTTGAATCGTAGACGAGGAATGCATAACACTTTGCAATGAATATTATATCTTATCATGAAGCACAGATATGAGATGCAATATCTCGTTTTAAGAAGCATTTGAACTCTATTGCTTCGATACGTAGACATCTGCAAACGCTATTTCCTTTCAAGGAAGTGTCGCATTTACATTCGTTTGAAGTGTAGACGAGAAATACATAACACATCGCAAATCATATTATATCTTACCATGAAACATAGAAATGAGTTGCGATATCGCGTTTTAAGAAGCATTAGAAATCTATTGCTACAATACGTAGACATCTGCAAACGCTATTTCCTAGCGAGGAAGTGTCGCATTCACATTCATTTGAAGTGTAGACGAGGAATACATAACACTTCGCAAACCATATTATATCTTACCATGAATCATAGAAATGAGATGCGATATCGCGTTTTAAGAAGCATTAGAACTCTATTGCTACGATAGGTAAACATCTGCAAACGCAATTTCCTTGTAAGAAAGTGTCGCATTTACATTCATTTGAAGGGTAGACAAGGAATACATGACACTTCGCAAATCATATTATATCTTACCATGAAACAGAGGAATGAGGTGCGATATCGCGTTTTAAGAAGCATTAGAAATCTATTGCTACGATAGGTAAACATCTGCAAACGCTATTTCCTTGTAAGGAAATGTCGCATTTACATTCATTTGAAGTGTAGACAAGGAATATATGACACTTCGCAAATCATATTATATCTTACCATGAAACAGAGGAATGAGATGCGATATCGCGTTTTAAGACGCATTAGAAATCTATTGCTACGATACGTAGACATCTGCAAACGCTATTTCCTAGCGAGGAAGTATCGCATTCACATTCATTTGAAGTGTAGACGAGGAATACATATCACTTCGCAAATCATGTTATATCTTACCATGAAACATAGAAATGAAATGCGATATCGCGTTTTAAGAATCATATGAACTCTATTGCTACGATACGTAGACGTCTGCAATCGTTATTTCCTTGCAAGGAAGTGTCGCATTTACTTTCATTTGAATCCTAGACGAGGAATGCACAACACTTCGCAATGATTATTATATCTTATCATGAAACATAGATATGAGATGCAATATCTCGTTTTAAGAAGCATTTGAACTCCATTGCTTCGATACGTACACATCTGCAAACGCTATTTCCTTGCAAGGAAGTGTCGCATTTACATTCATTTGAAGTGTAGACGAGGAATACATAACACTTCGCAAATCATATTATATCTTACCATGAAACATAGAAATGAGGTGCGATATCGCGTTTTAAGAAGCATTAGAACTCTATTGCTACGATACCTAGACATCTGCAGACGCTATTTCCTAGCAAGGAAGTGTCGCATTTACATTCATTTGAAATGTAGAGGAGGAATACATAACACTTCGCAAATCATATTACATCTTACCATGAAACATAGAAATGAGACGCGATATCGCGTTTTAAGAAGCATTAGAACTCTATTGCTACGATACCCAGACATCTGCAGACGCTATTTCCTAGCAAGGAAGTGTCGCATTTACATTCATTTGAAATGTAGAGGAGGAATACATAACACTTCGCAAATCGTATTACATCTTACCATGAAACATAGAAATGAGATGCGATATCGCGTTTTAAGAAGCATTAGAACTCTATTGCTACGATACGTAGACATCTGCAAACGCAATTTCCTAGCGAGGAAGTATCGCATTCACATTCATTTGAAGTGTAGACGAGGAATACATAACACTTCGCAAATCATGTTATATCTTACCATGAAACATAGAAATGAAACGCGATATCGCGTTTTAAGAATCATATGAACTCTATTGCTACGATACGTAGACATCTGCAATCGTTATTTCCTTGCAAGGAAGTGTCGCATTTACTTTCATTTGAATCGTAGACGAGGAATGCACAACACTTCGCAATGAATATTATATCTTATCATGAAACATAGATATGAGATGCAATATCTCGTTTTAAGAAGCATTTGAACTCTATTGCTTCGATACGTAGACATCTGCAAACGCTATTTCCTTGCAAGGAAGTGTCGCATTTACATTCATTTGAAGTGTAGACGAGGAATACATAACACTTCGCAAGTCATAATATATCTTACCATGAAACATAGAAATGAGTTGCGATATCGCGTTTTAAGAAGCATTAGAAATCTATTGCTACAATACGTAGACATCTGCAAACGCTATTTCCTAGCGAGGAAGTGTCGCATTCACATTCATTTGAAGTGTAGACGAGGAATACATAACACTTCGCAAACCATATTATATCTTACCATGAAACATAGAAATGAGATGCGATATCGCGTTTTAAGAAGCATTAGAACTCTATTGCTACGATAGGTAAACATCTGCAAACGCAATTTCCTTGTAAGAAAGTGTCGCATTTACATTCATTTGAAGGGTAGACAAGGAATACATGACACTTCGCAAATCATATTATATCTTACCATGAAACAGAGGAATGAGGTGCGATATCGCGTTTTAAGAAGCATTAGAAATCTATTGCTACGATAGGTAAACATCTGCAAACGCTATTTCCTTGTAAGGAAATGTCGCATTTACATTCATTTGAAGTGTAGACAAGGAATATATGACACTTCGCAAATCATATTATATCTTACCATGAAACAGAGGAATGAGATGCGATATCGCGTTTTAAGACGCATTAGAAATCTATTGCTACGATACGTAGACATCTGCAAACGCTATTTCCTAGCGAGGAAGTATCGCATTCACATTCATTTGAAGTGTAGACGAGGAATACATATCACTTCGCAAATCATGTTATATCTTACCATGAAACATAGAAATGAAATGCGATATCGCGTTTTAAGAATCATATGAACTCTATTGCTACGATACGTAGACGTCTGCAATCGTTATTTCCTTGCAAGGAAGTGTCGCATTTACTTTCATTTGAATCCTAGACGAGGAATGCACAACACTTCGCAATGATTATTATATCTTATCATGAAACATAGATATGAGATGCAATATCTCGTTTTAAGAAGCATTTGAACTCCATTGCTTCGATACGTACACATCTGCAAACGCTATTTCCTTGCAAGGAAGTGTCGCATTTACATTCATTTGAAGTGTAGACGAGGAATACATAACACTTCGCAAATCATATTAAATCTTACCATGAAACATAGAAATGAGGTGCGATATCGCGTTTTAAGAAGCATTAGAACTCTATTGCTACGATACCTAGACATCTGCAGACGCTATTTCCTAGCAAGGAAGTGTCGCATTTACATTCATTTGAAATGTAGAGGAGGAATACATAACACTTCGCAAATCATATTACATCTTACCATGAAACATAGAAATGAGACGCGATATCGCGTTTTAAGAAGCATTAGAACTCTATTGCTACGATACCCAGACATCTGCAGACGCTATTTCCTAGCAAGGAAGTGTCGCATTTACATTCATTTGAAATGTAGAGGAGGAATACATAACACTTCGCAAATCGTATTACATCTTACCATGAAACATAGAAATGAGATGCGATATCGCGTTTTAAGAAGCATTAGAACTCTATTGCTACGATACGTAGACATCTGCAAACGCAATTTCCTAGCGAGGAAGTATCGCATTCACATTCATTTGAAGTGTAGACGAGGAATACATAACACTTCGCAAATCATGTTATATCTTACCATGAAACATAGAAATGAAACGCGATATCGCGTTTTAAGAATCATATGAACTCTATTGCTACGATACGTAGACATCTGCAATCGTTATTTCCTTGCAAGGAAGTGTCGCATTTACTTTCATTTGAATCGTAGACGAGGAATGCACAACACTTCGCAATGAATATTATATCTTATCATGAAACATAGATATGAGATGCAATATCTCGTTTTAAGAAGCATTTGAACTCTATTGCTTCGATACGTAGACATCTGCAAACGCTATTTCCTTGCAAGGAAGTGTCGCATTTACATTCATTTGAAGTGTAGACGAGGAATACATAACACTTCGCAAGTCATAATATATCTTACCATGAAACATAGAAATGAGGTGCGATATCGCGTTTTAAGAAGCATTGGAACACTATTGCTACGATAGGTAGACATTTGCAAACGCTATTTCCTGGCAGGGAAGTGTCGCATTTACATTCATTTGAAGTGTAGAGGAGGAATACATAACACTTCGCACATCATATTACATCTTACCATGAAACATAGAAATGAGACGCGATATCGCGTTTTAAGAAGCATTAGAACTCTATTGCTACGATACCCAGACATCTGCAGACGCTATTTCCTAGCAAGGAAGTGTCGCATTTACATTCATTTGAAATGTAGAGGAGGAATACATAACACTTCGCAAATCGTATTACATCTTACCATGAAACATAGAAATGAGATGCGATATCGCGTTTTAAGAAGCATTAGAACTCTATTGCTACGATACGTAGACATCTGCAATCGTTATTTCCTTGCAAGGAAGTGTCGCATTTACTTTCATTTGAATCGTAGACGAGGAATGCACAACACTTCGCAATGAATATTATATCTTATCATGAAACATAGATATGAGATGCAATATCTCGTTTTAAGAAGCATTTGAACTCTATTGCTTCGATACGTAGACATCTGCAAACGCTATTTCCTTGCAAGGAAGTGTCGCATTTACATTCATTTGAAGTGTAGACGAGGAATACATAACACTTCGCAAGTCATATTATATCTTACCATGAAACATAGAAATGAGGTGCGATATCGCGTTTTAAGAAGCATTAGAACACTATTGCTACGATAGGTAGACATTTGCAAACGCTATTTCCTGGCAGGGAAGTGTCGCATTTACATTCATTTGAAGTGTAGAGGAGGAATACATAACACTTCGCACATCATATTACATCTTACCATGAAACATAGAAATGAGACGCGATATCGCGTTTTAAGAAGCATTAGAACTCTATTGCTACGATACCTAGACATCTGCAGACGCTATTTCCTAGCAAGGAAGTGTCGCAATTACATTCATTTGAAATGTAGAGGAGGAATACGTAACACTTCGCAAATCATATTACATCTTACCATGAAACATAGAAATGAGATGCGATATCGCGTTTTTAGAAGCATTAGAACTCTATTGCTATGATACGTAGACATCTGCAAACGCTATTTCCTAGCGAGGAAGTATCGCATTCACATTCATTTGAAGTGTAGACGAGGAATACATAACACTTCGCAACTCATATTATATCTTACCATGAAACATAGAAATGAGATGCGATATCCCGTTTTAAGAAGCATTAGAACTCTATTGCTACGATAGGTAGACATTTGCAAACGCTATTTCCTGGCAGGGAAGTGTCGCATTTACATTCATTTGAAGTGTAGAGGTGGAATACATAACACTTCGCACATCATATTACATCTTACCATGAAACATAGAAATGAGACGCGATATCGCGTTTAAAGAAGCATTAGAACTCTATTGCTACGATACCTAGACATCTGCAGACGCTATTTCCTAGCAAGGAAGTGTCGCATTTACATTCATTTGAAATGTAGAGGAGGAATACATAACACATCGCAAATCATATTACATCTTACCATGAAACATAGAAATGAGATGCGATATCGCGTTTTAAGAAGCATTAGAACTCTATTGCTACGATACGTAGACATCTGCAAACGCTATTTCCTAGCGAGGAAGTATCGCATTCACATTCATTTGAAGTGTAGACGAGGAATACATATCACTTCGCAAATCATATTATATCTTACCATGAAACATAGAAATGAGAAGCGATATCGCGTTTTAAGAAGCATGAGAAAGCTATTGCTACGATACGTAGACATCTGCAATCGTTATTTCTTTGCAAGGAAGTGTCGCATTTACTTTCATTTGAATCGTAGACGAGGAATGCATAACACTTTGCAATGAATATTATATCTTATCATGAAACACAGATATGAGATGCAATATCTCGTTTTAAGAAGCATTTGAACTCTATTGCTTCGATACGTAGACATCTGAAAACGCTATTTCCTAGCGAGGAAGTGCCGCATTCACATTCATTTGAAGTGTAGACGAGGAATACATAACACTTCGCAAATCATATTATATCTTACCATGAAACATAGAAATGAGATGCGATATCGCGTTTTAAGAAGCATTAGAACTCTATTGCTACGATAGGTAAACATCTGCAAACGCTATTTCCTTGTATGGAAGTGTCGCATTTACATTCATCTGAAGGGTAGACAAGGAATACATGACACTTCGCAAATCATATTATATCTTACCATGAAACAGAGGAATGAGATGCGATATCGCGTTTTAAGAAGCATTAGAAATCTATTGCTACGATAGGTAAACATCTGCAAACGCTATTTCCTTGTAAGGAAGTGTCGCATTTACATTCATTTGAAGGGTAGACAAGGAATACATGACACTTCGCAAATCATATTATATCTTACCATGAAACAGAGGAATGAGATGCGATATCGCGTTTTAAGAAGCATTAGAAATCTATTGCTACGATAGGTAAACATCTGCAAACGCTATTTCCTTGTAAGGAAATGTCGCATTTACATTCATTTGAAGTGTAGACAAGGAATACATGACACTTCGCAAATCATATTATATCTTACCATGAAACAGAGGAATGAGATGCGATATCGCGTTTTAAGACGCATTAGAAATCTATTGCTACGATACGTAGACATCTGCAAACGCTATTTCCTAGCGAGGAAGTGTCGCATTCACATTCATTTGAAGTGTAGACGAGGAATACATAACACTTCGCAAATCATACTATATCTTACCATGAAACATAGATATGAGATGCGATATCGCGTTTTAAGAAGCATTAGAAAGCTAATGCTACGATACGTAGAGATCTGCAAACGCTATTTCCTAGCGAGGAAGTATCGCATTCACATTCATTTGAAGTGTAGACGAGGAATACATATCACTTCGCAAATCATGTTATATCTTACCATGAAACATAGAAATGAAATGCGATATCGCGTTTTAAGAATCATATGAACTCTATTGCTACGATACGTAGACGTCTGCAATCGTTATTTCCTTGCAAGGAAGTGTCGCATTTACTTTCATTTGAATCCTAGACGAGGAATGCACAACACTTCGCAATGATTATTATATCTTATCATGAAACATAGATATGAGATGCAATATCTCGTTTTAAGAAGCATTTGAACTCTATTGCTTCGATACGTACACATCTGCAAACGCTATTTCCTTGCAAGGAAGTGTCGCATTTACATTCATTTGAAGTGTAGACGAGGAATACATAACACTTCGCAAATCATATTATATCTTACCATGAAACATAGAAATGAGGTGCGATATCGCGTTTTAAGAAGCATTAGAACACTATTGCCACGATAGGTGGACATTTGCAAACGCTATTTCCTGGCAGGGAAGTGTCGCATTTACATTCATTTGAAGTGTAGAGGAGGAATACATAACACTTCGCACATCATATTACATCTTACCATGAAACATAGAAATGAGACGCGATATCGCGTTTTAAGAGGCATTAGAACTCTATTGCTACGATACCTAGACATCTGCAGACGCTATTTCCTAGCAAGGAAGTGTCGCATTTACATTCATTTGAAGTGTAGAGGAGGAATACATAACACTTCGCAAATCATATTACATCTTACCATGAAACATAGAAATGAGACGCGATATCGCGTTTTAGGAAGCATTAGAACTCTATTGCTACGATACCCAGACATCTGCAGACGCTATTTCCTAGCAAGGAAGTGTCGCATATACATTCATTTGAAATGTAGAGGAGGAATACATAACACTTCGCAAATCGTATTACATCTTACCATGAAACATAGAAATGAGAAGCGATATCGCGTTTTAAGAAGCATTAGAAATCTATTGCTACGATACGTAGACATCTGCAAACGCAATTTCCTAGCGAGGAAGTATCGCATTCACATTCATTTGAAGTGTAGACGAGGAATACATAACACTTCGCAAATCATGTTATATCTTACCATGAAACAGAGGAATGAGATGCGATATCGCGCTTTAAGAAGCATTAGAAATCTATTGCTACGATACGTAGACATCTGCAAACGCTATTTCCTACCGAGGAAATGTCGCATTCACATTCATTTGAAGTGTAGACGAGGAATACATGACACTTCGCAAATCATATTATATCTTACCATGAAACATAGAAATGAGATGCGATATCGCGTTTTAAGTAACATAAGAACTCCATTGCTACGATACGTAGTCATCTGCAAACGCTATTTCCTGGCAAGGAAGTGTCGCATTTACATTCATTTGAAGTGTAGACGAGGGATACATAACACTTCGCAAATCATATTATATCTTACCATGAAACATAGAAATGAGATGCGATATCGCGTTTTAAGAAGCATTAGAAAGCTAATGCTACGATACGTAGACATCAGCAATCGTTATTTCCTTCCAGGGAAGTGTCGCATTTACTTTCATTTGAATCGTAGACGAGGAATGCATAACACTTCGCAATGAATATTATATCTTATCATGGAACACAGATATGAGATGCAATATCTCGTTTTAAGAAGCATTTGTACTCTATTGCTTCGATACGTAGACATCTGCAAACGCTATTTCTTTGCAAGGAAGTGTCGCATTTACATTCATTTGAAGTGTAGACGAGAAATACATAACACTTAACAAATCATATTATATCTTACCATGAAACATAGAAATGAGATGCGATATCGCGTTTTAAGAAGGATTAGAATGCTATTTCTACGATACGTAGACATCTGCAAACGCTATCTCCTAGCGGGGTAGTATCGCATTCACATTCATTTTAAGTGTGGACGAGGAATACATAACACTTCGCAAATCATGTTATATCTTACCATGAAACATAGAAATGAGATGCAATATCGCGTTTTAAGAAGCATTAGAACACTATTGCTACGATAGGTAGACATTTGCAAACGCTATTTCCTGGCAAGGAAGTGTCGCATTTACATTCATTTGAAGTGTAGAGGAGGAGTACATAACACTTCGCAAATCATGTTACATCTTACCATGAAACATAGAAATGAGATGCGATATCGCGTTTTAAGAAGGATTAGAAAGCTGTTGCTACGATACGTAGACATCTGCAAACGCTATTTCCTAGCGGGGAAGTATCGCATTCACATTCATTTGAAGTGTGGACGAGGAATACATAACACTTCGCAAATCATGTTATATCTTACCATGAAACATAGAAATGAGATGCGATATCGCGTTTTAAGAAGCATTAGAACACTATTGCTACGATAGGTAGACATTTGCAAACGCTATTTTCTGGCAAGGAAGTGTCGCATTTACATTCATCTGAAGTGTAGAGGAGTACATAACACTTCGCAAATCATGTTACATCTTACCATGAAACATAGAAATGAGATGCGATATCGCGTTTTAAGAAGCATTATAACTCTATTGCTACGATACATAGACATCTGCAAACGCTATTTCCTAGGAAGGAAGTGTCGCATTTACATTCATTTGAAGTGTAGACGAGGAATACATGACACTTCGCAAATCATATTATATCTTACCGTGAAACATAGAAATGAGATGCGATATCGCGTTTTAAGAATCATATGAACTCTATTGCTACGATACGTAGACATCTGCAATCGTTATTTCCTTGCAAGGAAGTGTCGCATTTACTTTCATTTGAATCGTAGACGAGGAATGCATAACACTTCGTAATGAATATTACATCTTACCATGCAACATAGAAATGAGATGAGATATGGCCCTTTAAGAAGCATTAGAAATCTATTGCTACGATACGTAGACATCTGCAAGCGCTATTTCCTAGCGAGGAAATGTCGCATTCACATTCATTTGAAGTGTAGACGAGGAATACATGACACTTCGCAAATCATATTATATCTTACCATGAAACATGGAAATGAGATGCGATATCGCGTTTTAAGTAACATAAGAACTCCATTGCTACGATACGTAGACATCTGCAAACGCTATTTCCTGGCAAGGAAGTGTCGCATTTACATTCATTTGAAGTGTAGACGAGGAATACATAACACTCCGCAAATCATATTATATCTTACCTTGAAACATAGAAATGAGATGCGATATCGCGCTCTAAGAGGAATTAGAACTCTATTGCTACGATACGTAGACATCTGCAAACGCTATTTCCTTGCAAGGAAGTGTCGTATTTTCATTCATTTGAAGTGTAGACGAGGAATACATGACACTTCGCAAATCATATTATATCTTACCATGAAACATAGAAATGAGATGCGATATCGCGTTTTAAGAAGGATTAGAAAGCTGTTGCTACGATACGTAGACATCTGCAAACGCTATTTCCTAGCGGGGAAGTATCGCATTCACATTCATTTGAAGTGTGGACGAGGAATACATGACACTTCGCAAATCATATTATATCTTACCGTGAAACATAGAAATGAGATGCGATATCGCGTTTTAAGTAACATAAGAACTCCATTGCTACGATACGTAGTCATCTGCAAACGCTATTTCCTGGCAAGGAAGTGTCGCATTTACATTCATTTGAAGTGTAGACGAGGGATACATAACACTTCGCAAATCATATTATATCTTACCTTGAAACATAGAAATTAGATGCGATATCGCGCTTTAAGAAGAATTAGAACTCTACTGCTACAATACGTAGACATCTGCAAACGCTATTTCCTTGCAAGGTAGTGTCGTATTTTCATTCATTTGAAGTGTAGACGAGGAATACATAACACTTCGCAAATCATATTATATCTTACCATGAAACATGGAAATGAGATGCGATATCGCGTTTTAAGTAACATAAGAACTCCATTGCTACGATACGTAGACATCTGCAAACGCTATTTCCTGGCAAGGAAGTGTCGCATTTACATTCATTTGAAGTGTAGACGAGGAATACATAACACTCCGCAAATCATATTATATCTTACCTTGAAACATAGAAATGAGATGCGATATCGCGCTCTAAGAGGAATTAGAACTCTATTGCTACGATACGTAGACATCTGCAAACGCTATTTCCTTGCAAGGAAGTGTCGTATTTTCATTCATTTGAAGTGTAGACGAGGAATACATGACACTTCGCAAATCATATTATATCTTACCATGAAACATAGAAATGAGATGCGATATCGCGTTTTAAGAAGGATTAGAAAGCTGTTGCTACGATACGTAGACATCTGCAAACGCTATTTCCTAGCGGGGAAGTATCGCATTCACATTCATTTGAAGTGTGGACGAGGAATACATGACACTTCGCAAATCATATTATATCTTACCGTGAAACATAGAAATGAGATGCGATATCGCGTTTTAAGTAACATAAGAACTCCATTGCTACGATACGTAGTCATCTGCAAACGCTATTTCCTGGCAAGGAAGTGTCGCATTTACATTCATTTGAAGTGTAGACGAGGGATACATAACACTTCGCAAATCATATTATATCTTACCGTGAAACATAGAAATGAGATGCGATATCGCGTTTTAAGAATCATATGAACTCTATTGCTACGATACGTAGACATCTGCAATCGTTATTTCCTTGCAAGGAAGTGTCGCATTTACTTTCATTTGAATCGTAGACGAGGAATGCATAACACTTCGTAATGAATATTACATCTTACCATGCAACATAGAAATGAGATGAGATATGGCCCTTTAAGAAGCATTAGAAATCTATTGCTACGATACGTAGACTTCTGCAAGCGCTATTTCCTAGCGAGGAAATGTCGCATTCACATTCATTTGAAGTGTAGACGAGGAATACATGACACTTCGCAAATCATATTATATCTTACCATGAAACATGGAAATTAGATGCGATATCGCGTTTTAAGTAACATAAGAACTCCATTGCTACGATACGTAGACATCTGCAAACGCTATTTCCTGGCAAGGAAGTGTCGCATTTACATTCATTTGAAGTGTAGACGAGGAATACATAACACTCCGCAAATCATATTATATCTTACCTTGAAACATAGAAATGAGATGCGATATCGCGCTCTAAGAGGAATTAGAACTCTATTGCTACGATACGTAGACATCTGCAACGCTATTTCCTTGCAAGGAAGTGTCGTATTTTCATTCATTTGAAGTGTAGACGAGGAATACATGACACTTCGCAAATCATATTATATCTTACCATGAAACATAGAAATGAGATGCGATATCGCGTTTTAAGAAGGATTAGAAAGCTGTTGCTACGATACGTAGACATCTGCAAACGCTATTTCCTAGCGGGGAAGTATCGCATTCACATTCATTTGAAGTGTGGACGAGGAATACATAACACTTCGCAAATCATGTTATATCTTACCATGAAACATAGAAATGAGATGCGATATCGCGTTTTAAGAAGCATTAGAACACTATTGCTACGATAGGTAGACATTTGCAAACGCTATTTCCTGGCAAGGAAGTGTCGCATTTACATTCATTTGAAGTGTAGAGGAGTACATAACACTTCGCAAATCATGTTACATCTTACCATGAAACATAGAAATGAGATGCGATATCGCGTTTTAAGAAGCATTATAACTCTATTGCTACGATACATAGACATCTGCAAACGCTATTTCCTAGCAAGGAAGTGTCGCATTTACATTCATTTGAAGTGTAGACGAGGAATACATGACACTTCGCAAATCATATTATATCTTACCGTGAAACATAGAAATGAGATGCGATATCGTGCTCTAAGAGGAATTAGAACTCTATTGCTACGATACGTAGACATCTGCAAACGCTATTTCCTTGCAAGGAAGTGTCGTATTTTCATTCATTTGAAGTGTAGACGAGGAATACATAACACTTCGCAAATCATGTTATATCTTACCATGAAACATAGAAATGAGATGCGATATCGCGTTCTAAGAAGCATTAGAACACTATTGCTGCGATAGGTAGACATCTGCAAACGCTATTTCCTTGCAAGGAAGTGTCGCATTCACATTCATTTGAAGTGTGGACGAGGAATACATAACACTTCGCAAATCATATTATATCTTACCATGAAACATAGAAATGAGATGCCATATCGCGTTTTAAGAAGCATTAGAAAGCTATTGCTACGATACGTAGATATCTGCAATCGTTATTTCCTTGCAAGGAAGTGTCGCATTTACTTTCATTTGAATCGTAGACGAGGAATGCATAACACTTCGCAATGAACATTATATCTTATCATGAAACACAGATATGAGATGCAATATCTCGTTCTAAGAAGCATTTGAACTCTGTTGCTTCGATACGTAGATATCTGCAAACGCTATTTCCTTGCAAGGAAGTGTCGCATTTACATTCATTTGAAGTGTAGACGAGAAATACATAACACTTAACAAATCATATTAAATCTTACCATGAAACATAGAAATGAGATGCGATATCGCGTTTTAAGAAGCATTAGAAAGCTATTGCTACGATACGTAGACATCTGCAAACGCTATTTCCTAGCGAGGAAGTACCGCATTCACATTCAATTGAAGTGTAGACGAGGAATACATAGCACTTCGCAAATTATGTTATATCTTACCATGAAACATAGAAATGAGATGCGATATCGCGTTTTAAGAAGCATTAGAAAGCTATTGCTACGATCCGTAGACATCTGCAATCGTTATTTCCTTGCAAGGAAGTGTCGCATTTACTTTCATTTGAATCGTAGACGAGGAATGCATAACACTTCGCAATGAATATTATATCTTATCATGAAACACAGATATGAGATGCAATATCTCGTTTTAAGAAGCTTTGAACTCCATTGCTTCGATACGTAGACATCTGCAAACGCTATTTCCTTGCAAGGAAGTGTCGCGTTTACATTCATTTGAAGTGTAGACGAGAAATACATAACACTTAACAAATCATATTATATCTTACCATGAAACATAGAAATGAGATGCGATATCGCGTTTTAAGAAGCATTAGAAAGCTATTGCTACGATACGTAGACATCTGCAAACGCTATTTCCTAGCGAGGAAGTATCGCATTCACATTCATTTGAAGTGTTGACGAGGAATACATAACACTTCGCAAATCATGTTATATCTTACCATGAAACATAGAAATGAGATGCGATATCGCGCTTTAAGAAGCATTAGAAAACTATTGCTACGATACGTAGACATCTGCAAACGCTATTTCCTAGCAAGGAAGTGTCGCATTTACATTCATTTGAAGTGTAGACGAGGAATACATGACACTTCGCAAATCATATTATATCTTACCATGAAACATAGAAATGAGATGCGATATCGCGTTTTAAGTAACATAAGAACTCTATTGCTTCGATACGTAGACATCTGCAAACGCTATGTCCTGGCAAGGAAGTGTCGCATTTACATCCATTTGAATCGTAGACGAGGAATGCATAACACTTCGCAATGAATATTATATCTTATCTTGAAACAGAGATATGAGATGCGATATCACGTTTTAAGAAGCATTAGAACTCCATCCCTACGATAAGTAGACATCTGCAAACGCTATTTCCTTGCAAGGAAGTGTCGCATTTTCATTCATTTGAAGTGTAGACGAGGAATACATAACACTTCGCAAATCATATTATATCTTACCATGAAACATAGAAATGAGATGCGATATCGCGTTTTAAGAAGCATTAGAAAGCTATTGCTACGATACGTAGATATCTGCAATCGTTATTTCCTTGCAAGGAAGTGTCGCATTTACTTTCATTTGAATCGTAGACGAGGAATGCATAACACTTCGCAATGAATATTATATCTTATCATGAAACACAGATATGAGATGCAATATCTCGTTCTAAGAAGCATTTGAACTCTGTTGCTTCGATACGTAGATATCTGCAAACGCTATTTTCTTGCAAGGAAGTGTCGCATTTACATTCATTTGAAGTGTAGACGAGAAATACATAACACTTAACAAATCATATTAAATCTTACCATGAAACATAGAAATAAGATGCGATACCGCGTTTTAAGAAGCATTAGAAAGCTATTGCTACGATCCGTAGACATCTGCAATCGTTATTTCCTTGCAAGGAAGTGTCGCATTTACTTTCATTTGAATCGTAGAAGAGGAATGCATAACACTTCGCAATGAATATTATATCTTATCATGAAACACATATATGAGATGCAATGTCTCGTTTTAAGAAGCATTTGAACTCTATTGCTTCGATACGTAGACATCTGCAAACGCTATTTCCTTGCAAGGAAGTGTCGCATTTACATTCATTTGAAGTGTAGACGAGGAATACATAACTCTTCGCAAATCACATTATATCTTACCATGAAACATAGAAATGAGATGCGATATCGCGTTTTAAGAAGCATTAGAACTCTATCGCTACGATACCTAGACACCTGCAGACGCTATTTCCTAGCAAGGAAGTGTCGCATTTACATTCATTTGAAGTGTAGACGAGGAATACATAACTCTTCGCAAATCATATTATATCTTACCATGAAATATAGAAATGAGATGCGATATCGCGTTTTAAGGAGCATTAGAACTCTATCGCTACGATACGTAGACATCTGCAATCGTTATTTCCTAGCAAGGAAGTGTAGCAATTACATTCATTTGAAGTGTAGACGAGTAATACATGACACTTCGCAAATCATATTATATCTTACCATGAAACATAGAAATGAGATGCGATATCGCGTTTTAAGAAGCATTAGAAATCTATTGCTACGATACCTAGACATCTGCAGACGCTATTTCCTAGCAAGGAAGTGTCGCATTTACATTCATTTGAAGTGTAGACGAGGAATACATGACACTTCGCAAATCATATTATATCTTACCATGAAACATAGAAATGAGATGCGATATCGCGTTTTAAGAAGCATTAGAAATCTATTGCTACGATACGTAGACATCTGCAAACGCTATTTCTTTGCAAGGAAGTGTCGCATTAACATTCATTTGAAGTGTAGACGAGGAATACATAACACTTCGCAAATCATATTATATCTTACCATGGAACATAGAAATGAGATACGATATCGCGTTTTAAGAAGCATTAGAACTCTATTGCTACGATACATAGATATCTGCAATCGTTATTTCCTTGCAAGGAAGTGTCACATTTACTTTCATTTGAATCGTAGACGAGGAATGCATAACACTTCGCAATGAATATTATATCTTATCATGAAACACAGATATGAGATGCCATATCTCGGTTTAAGAAGCATTTGAACTCTATTCCTTCGATACGTAGACATCTGCGAACGCTATTTCCTTGCAAGGAAGTGTCGCATTTACATTCATTTGAAGTGTAGACGAGAAATACATAACACTTAACAAATCATATTATATCTTACCATGAAACATAGAAATGAGATGCGATATCGCGTTTTAAGAAGCATTAGAAAGCTATTGCTACGATACGTAGACATCTGCAAACGCTATTTCCTAGCAAGGAAGTGTCGCATTTACATTCATTTGAAGTGTAGACGAGAAATACATAACACTTAACAAATCATATTATATCTTACCATGAAACATAGAAATGAGATGCGATATCGCGTTTTAAGAAGCATTAGAAGCTATTGCTACGATACGTAGGCATCTGCAAACGCTATTTCCTAGCGAGGAAATGTCGCATTCACATTCATTTGAAGTGTAGACGAGGAATACATAACACTTCGCAATGAATATTATATCTTATCATGAAACACAGATATGAGATGCCATATCTCGGTTTAAGAAGCATTTGAACTCTATTCCTTCGATACGTAGACATCTGCGAACGCTATTTCCTTGCAAGGAAGTGTCGCATTTACATTCATTTGAAGTGTAGACGAGGAATACATAACTCTTCGCAAATCATATTATATCTTACCATGAAACATAGAAATGAGATGCGATATCGCGTTTTAAGAAGCATTAGAACTCTATTGCTACGATACATAGATATCTGCAATCGTTATTTCCTTGCAAGGAAGTGTCACATTTACTTTCATTTGAATCGTAGACGAGGAATGCATAACACTTCGCAATGAATATTACATCTTACCAAGCAACATAGAAATGAGATGCGATATCGCGCTTTAAGAAGCATTAGAAATCTATTGCTACGATACGTAGACATCTGCAAACGCTATTTCCTAGCGAGGAAATGTCGCATTCACATTCATTTGAAGTGTAGACGAGGAATACATAACACTTCGCAAATCATATTATATCTTACCATGAAACATAGAAATGAGATGCGATATCGCGTTTTAAGTAACATAAGAACTCCATTGCTACGATACGTAGACATCTACAAACGCTATTTCCTTGCAAGGAAGTGTCGCATTTTCATTCATTTGAAGTGTAGACGAGGAATACATAACTCTTCGCAAATCATATTATATCTTACCATGGAACATAGAAATGAGATGCGATATCGCGTTTTAAGAAGCATTAGAAATCTATTTCTACGATACCTAGACATCTGCAGACGCTATTTCCTAGCAAGGAAGTGTCGCATTTACATTCATTTGAAGTGTAGACGAGGAATACATAACACTTCGCAAATCATATTATATCTTACCATGGAACATAGAAATGAGATGCGATATCGCGTTTTAAGAGGCATTAGAAAGCTATTGCTACGATACGTAGACATCTGCAATCGTTATTTCCTAGCAAGGAAGTGTCGCAATTACATTCATTTGAAGTGTAGAGGAGGAGTACATAACACTTCGCAAATCATATTACATCTTACCATGAAACATAGAAATGAGATGCGATATCGCGTCTTAAGAAGCATTAGAACTCTATTGCTACGATACATAGATATCTGCAAACGCTATTTCCTAGCAAGGAAGTATCCCATTCACATTCATTTGAAGTGTAGACGAGGAATACATAACACTTCGCAAATCATATTATATCTTACCATGAAACATAGAAATGAGATGCGATATCGCGTTTTAAGTAACATAAGAACTCCATTGCTACGATACGTAAACATCTACAAACGCTATTTCCTTGCAAGGAAGTGTCGCATTTTCATTCATTTGAAGTGTAGACGAGGAATACATAACTCTTCGCAAATCATATTATATCTTACCATGGAACATAGAAATGAGATGCGATATCGCGTTTTAAGAAGCATTAGAAACCTATTGCTACGATACCTAGACATCTGCAGACGCTATTTCCTAGCAAGGAAGTGTCGCTTTTACATTCATTTGAAGTGTAGACGAGGAATACATGACACTTCGCAAATCATATTATATCTTACCATGAAACATAGAAATGAGATGCGATATCGCGTTTTAAGTAACATAAGAACTCTATTGCTTCGATACGTAGACATCTGCAAACGCTATGTCCTGGCAAGGAAGTGTCGCATTTACATCCATTTGAATCGTAGACGAGGAATGCATAACACTTCGCAATGAATATTATATCTTATCTTGAAACATAGATATGAGAAGCGATATCACGTTCTAAGAAGCATTAGAACTCCATCCCTACGATAAGTAGACATCTGCAAACGCTATTTCCTTGCAAGGAAGTGTCGCATTTTCATTCATTTGAAGTGTAGACGAGGAATACATGACACTTCGCAAATCATATTATATCTTACCATGAAACATAGAAATGAGATGCGATACCGCGTTTTAAGTAACATAAGAGCTCTATTGCTTCGATACGTAGACATCTGCAATCGCTATGTCCTGGCAAGGAAGTGTCGCATTTACATCCATTTGAATCGTAGACGAGGAATACATGACACTTCGCAAATCATATTATATCTTACCATGAAACATAGAAATGAGATGCGATATCGCGTTTTAAGAAGCATTAGAAATCTATTGCTACGATACCTAGACATTTGCAGACGCTATTTCCTAGCAAGGAAGTGTCGCATTTACATTCATTTGAAGTGTAGACGAGGAATACATGACACTTCGCAAATCATATTATATCTTACCATGAAACATAGAAATGAGATGCGATATCGCGTTTTAAGTAAGATAAGAACTCTATTGCTTCGATACGTAGACATCTGCGAACGCTATGTCCTGGCAAGGAAGTGTCGCATTTACATCCATTTGAATCGTAGACGTGGAATGCATAACACTTCGCAATGAATATTATATCTTATCTTAAAACATAGATATGAGATGCGATATCACGTTTTAAGAAGCATTAGAACTGCATCCCTACGATAAGTAGACATCTGCAAACGCTATTTCCTTGCAAGGAAGTGTCGCATTTTCATTCGTTTGATGTGTAGACGAGGAATACATAACACTTCGCAAATCATATTATATCTTACCATGAAACATAGAAATGAGATGCGATATCACGTTTTAAGAAGCATTAGAACACCATCCCTACGATAAGTAGACATCTGCAAACGCTATTTCCTTGCAAGGAAGTGTCGCATTTACATTCTTCTGAAGTGAATACGAGGTATACATAACACATTACATTGAAAATTATATCTTAGCATGCAACATAGTAATGAGATGCGATATCGCGTTTTAAGAAGCATTAGAATTCTATTGCTACGATACGTAGACATCTGCAAACGCTATTTCCTAGCAAGGAAGTGTCACATTTACGTCCATTTCAATCGTAGGCGAGGAATGCATAACACATCGCAATGAATATTATATCTTATCATGAAACATAGATATGAGATGCAATATCTCGTTTTAAGAAGCATTTGAACTCTATTGCTTCGATACGTAGACATCTGCAAACGCTATTTCCTAATATGCAAGTGTCGCATTTACATTCTTTTGAAGTGAATACGAGATATACATGATACTTCGCAAAGAATATTATATCTTATCGTGAAACATCGGAATGAGGTGCTATATCGCGTTTTGAGAAGCATTAGAACTCTATTGCTAATATAGGTAGACATCTGCAATCTCTATTTCCTAGCAAGGAAATGTCGCACTTACATTCCATTGAAGTGAATACGAGGTATACATAAAAATACACAATGAATATTATATCTTATTACGAAACATAAAAATGAAATACGACATCTCGTCTTAAGAAGCATTAGTTCTCTATTGCTGTGATACGTAGACATCTGCAAACAATATTTCCTAGCAAGGAACTGTCGCATTTATATTCTTGTGACGTGAAATCGAGGTACACATGACACTTCGCAATGAAAATTATATCTTATCATGAAACATAGAAGTGAGATGCGATATCGCGTTTTAAGAAGCATTAGAACTCTATTGCTACGATACGTAGACATCTGCAAACGCTATTTCCTAGCATGGAACTGTCGCATTTACATTCTTTTGAAGTTAATACGAGGTATACGTTACACTCCAAAATGAATATTATATCTTATCACGAAACATAGAAATGAAATGCGACATCTCGTTTTAGGAAGCATTAGAACTCTATTGTTACGACACGTAGACATCTGCAAACGCTATTTCCTAGCATGCAAGTGTCGCATTTACATTCTTTTGAAGTGAATACGAGATATACATGATACTTCGCAAAGAATATTATATCTTATCGTGAAACATCGGAATGAGGTGCTATATCGCGTTTTGAGAAGCACTAGAACTCTATTGCTATTATAGGTAGACATCTGCAATCTCTATTTCCTAGCAAGGAAATGTCGCACTTACATTCCAATGAAGTGAATACGAGGTATACATAAAAATACACAATGAATATTATATCTTATTACGAAACATAAAAATGAAATACGACATCTCGTTTTAAGAAGCATTAGTACTCTATTGCTGTGATACGTAGACATCTGCAAACAATATTTCCTAGCAAGGAAGTGTCGCATTTACATTCTTGTGAAGTGAAATCGAGGTATACATGACACTTCGCAATGAATATTACATCTTATCACGAAACATTGGAATGAGTTACGATATCGCGTTTTGAGATGAATTAGAACTCTATTGCTTCGATACGTTGACATCTGCAAGCGCTACTTCCTGGCAAGGAAGTGCCGCTTTTACATTCCTTTGAAGTGAAGACGAGATATACATGACACTTCGCAATGAATATTATATCTTATCATGATACATAGAAGTGAGGTGCCATATCGCGTTTTAAGAAGCATTAGAACTCTATGGCCTCGATGCGGAGACATCTGCAAACGCTATTTCCTAGCATGGAAGTGTCGCATCTACTTTCTTTTGAAGTGAATTCGGGTTATACATGACACTTCGCAATGAATATTGTATCTTATCATGAAAAATTGAAATGAGACGCGATATCGCGCTTTATGAAGCATTAGTACTCTACTGCTTCGAAACGTAGACATCTGCAAACGCTATTTCCTAGCAAGGAAGTGTCGCATTTACATTCATTTGAAGTGAATACGAGGAATAAGTGAGACTTCGCAATGGATATTATATCTTATCATGAAATATAGAAACTAGATGCGATATCGCGTTTTAAGAAGCATTAGAACTCTATTGCTTCGATACGTAGACATCCGCAAACGCTATTTCCTAGCAAGTAAGTGTCGCATTTACATTCTTTTGAAGTTAATTCGGGGTATACGTAACACTCCATAATGAATATTACACTTTATCACGAAACATAGAAATGAGATGCGATATAGCGATTTAAGAAGCATTAGAAATATATTGCTGCGATACGTAGGCATCTGCAAACGCTATTTCCTACCAAGGAAGTGTCGCATTTACATTCATTTGAAGTATATGCGAGGTACACATGACACTACGCAATGGATATTATATCTTATCATGAAACATAGAAATGAGATGCGATATCTCGTTTTAAGGAGCATTAGAATTCTATTGCTTCGATACGTAGGCATCTGGTAACGCTATTTAATAGGCAGGAAGAGTCGAATTTACATTCTTTTGAAGTGAATACGAGGTAATCATGACACTTCACAATGGATATTATTTCTTATCATGAAACATAGAAATGAGATGCAATATCGCGTTTTAAGAAGCATCAGATCTGTATTGCTATGATACGTAGACATCTACAAACGCAATTTCCAAGCAAGGCAGTGTCGCATTGTCATTCTTTTGAAGTGAATACGAGGTATACATGTCACTTCGCAATGAATATTTCATCTTATCATGAAACATGGAAATGAGATGCGTTATGGCGAGTTAAGAAGCATTAGAACTCTATTGCTTCGATACGTAGACATCTGCAAACGTTATTTCCTAGCAAGGAAGTGCCGCATTTACATTCATTTGAAGTATAGACGAGACATACATAACACTGCACAGTGAATATTATATCTTATCATGAAACATAGAAATGAGAGGCGATATCGCGATTTAAGAGGCATTAGAGCTCTATTCCTACCATACGTAGACATCTGCAAACGCTATTTCCTCGCAAGGAAGTGTGGCATTTACATTCTTTTGAAGTGAATACGATGTATACATAACGCTGCATAGTGAGTACTATATCTTATCACGAAACATAGAAATGATATGCGATATGACGATTTAAGAAGCATTAGAATTCTACTGCTTCGGTACGTAGACATCTGCAAACGCTACTTCCTAGCATGGAGGTGTCGCATTTTCATTCTTTCGAAAGGAATACGAGGTATACATGACACTTCGCAATGAATATTATATCTGATCATGAAGCATAGAAATGAGATGCAATATGGCGATTTATGAAGCATTAGATGTCTATTGCTTCGATGCGTAGACATCTGCAAACGCTATTTCCTAGCAAGGAAGTGTCGCATTTACATTCATTTGAAGTGTATGCGAGGTATACATGGCACATCGCAATGAATATTATATCTTATCGTGAAACATAGAAATGAGATGCGATATGGTGATTTAAGAAGCATTAGATCCCTATTGCTTCGATACGTAGACATCTGCAAAGGCTACTTCTTAGCAAGGAAGTGTCGCATTTTCATTCTTTTGAGTGGAATACGAGGTATACATGACACTTCGCAATGAATATTACATCTTATCACGAAACATTGGAATGAGTTACGATATCGCGTTTTGAGATGAATTAGAACTCTATTGCTTCGATACGTTGACATCTGCAAGCGCTACTTCCTGGCAAGGAAGTGCCGCTTTTACATTCCTTTGAAGTGAAGACGAGATATACATGACACTTCGCAATGAATATTATATCTTATCATGATACATAGAAGTGAGGTGCCATATCGCGTTTTAAGAAGCATTAGAACTCTATGGCCTCGATGCGGAGACATCTGCAAACGCTATTTCCTAGCATGGAAGTGTCGCATCTACTTTCTTTTGAAGTGAATTCGGGTTATACATGACACTTCGCAATGAATATTGTATCTTATCATGAAAAATTGAAATGAGACGCGATATCGCGCTTTATGAAGCATTAGTACTCTACTGCTTCGAAACGTAGACATCTGCAAACGCTATTTCCTAGCAAGGAAGTGTCGCATTTACATTCATTTGAAGTGAATACGAGGAATAAGTGAGACTTCGCAATGGATATTATATCTTATCATGAAATATAGAAACTAGATGCGATATCGCGTTTTAAGAAGCATTAGAACTCTATTGCTTCGATACGTAGACATCCGCAAACGCTATTTCCTAGCAAGTAAGTGTCGCATTTACATTCTTTTGAAGTTAATTCGGGGTATACGTAACACTCCATAATGAATATTACACTTTATCACGAAACATAGAAATGAGATGCGATATAGCGATTTAAGAAGCATTAGAAATATATTGCTGCGATACGTAGGCATCTGCAAACGCTATTTCCTACCAAGGAAGTGTCGCATTTACATTCATTTGAAGTATATGCGAGGTACACATGACACTACGCAATGGATATTATATCTTATCATGAAACATAGAAATGAGATGCGATATCTCGTTTTAAGGAGCATTAGAATTCTATTGCTTCGATACGTAGGCATCTGGTAACGCTATTTAATAGGCAGGAAGAGTCGAATTTACATTCTTTTGAAGTGAATACGAGGTAATCATGACACTTCACAATGGATATTATTTCTTATCATGAAACATAGAAATGAGATGCAATATCGCGTTTTAAGAAGCATTAGATCTGTATTGCTATGATACGTAGACATCTACAAACGCAATTTCCAAGCAAGGCAGTGTCGCATTGTCATTCTTTTGAAGTGAATACGAGGTATACATGTCACTTCGCAATGAATATTTCATCTTATCATGAAACATGGAAATGAGATGCGTTATGGCGAGTTAAGAAGCATTAGAACTCTATTGCTTCGATACGTAGACATCTGCAAACGTTATTTCCTAGCAAGGAAGTGCCGCATTTACATTCATTTGAAGTATAGACGAGACATACATAACACTGCACAGTGAATATTATATCTTATCATGAAACATAGAAATGAGAGGCGATATCGCGATTTAAGAGGCATTAGAGCTCTATTCCTACCATACGTAGACATCTGCAAACGCTATTTCCTCGCAAGGAAGTGTGGCATTTACATTCTTTTGAAGTGAATACGATGTATACATAACGCTGCATAGTGAGTACTATATCTTATCACGAAACATAGAAATGATATGCGATATGACGATTTAAGAAGCATTAGAATTCTACTGCTTCGGTACGTAGACATCTGCAAACGCTACTTCCTAGCATGGAGGTGTCGCATTTTCATTCTTTCGAAAGGAATACGAGGTATACATGACACTTCGCAATGAATATTATATCTGATCATGAAGCATAGAAATGAGATGCAATATGGCGATTTATGAAGCATTAGATGTCTATTGCTTCGATGCTTAGACATCTGCAAACGCTATTTCCTAGCAAGGAAGTGTCGCATTTACATTCATTTGAAGTGTATGCGAGGTATACATGGCACATCGCAATGAATATTATATCTTATCGTGAAACATAGAAATGAGATGCGATATGGTGATTTAAGAAGCATTAGATCCCTATTGCTTCGATACGTAGACATCTGCAAAGGCTACTTCTTAGCAAGGAAGTGTCGCATTTTCATTCTTTTGAGTGGAATACGAGGTATACATGACACTTCGCAATGAATATTATATCTTATCATGAAACATATAAATGAGATACGATATCGCGATATAAGAAGCATCAGAATTCTATTGCTTCGATACGTAGACATCTGCAAACGCTATTCCCTAGCAAGGAAGTGTCGCATGTACATTCAATTGAAGTGTATGCGAGATATACATGGCACTTCGCAATGAATATTATATACTATCATGAAACATAGAAATGACAAGCGGTACCGCGTTTTGAGAAGCATTAGAGCTCTAATGCCACGATACGCAGACATCTGCAAACGCTATTTCGTAGCAAGGAAGTGTCGCATTTACATTCATTTGAAGTATAGATGTGATATACATAACACTCCACAATGAATATTATATCTTATCATGAAACATAGAAATGAGAGGCGATATCGCGATTTAAGAAGCATTAGAGCTCTATTGCTACAATACGTAGACATCTGCAAGCGCTATTTCCTAGCAAGGAAGTGTCGCATTTACATTCTTTTGAAGTGAATACGATGTATACATAACGCTGCACAGTGAATACTATATCTTATCACGAAACATAGAAATGAGATGCGATATGGCGATTTAAGAAGCATTAGAACTCTATTGCTTCGATACGTAGACATCTGCAAACGCTATTTCCTAGCAAGGAACTGTCGCATTCACATTCATTTGAAGTGTATGCGAGGTATACATGACACTTCGCAATGAATATTATATATTATCATGAAACATAGAAATGAGAAGCGATGTCGCATTTTGAGAAGCACTAGAACTCTAATGCCACGACACGTAGACATCTGCAAACACTATTTCCTAGCAAGGAAGTGTCGCATTTAGATTCATTTGATGTGCATGCGAGGTATACATGACACTTCGCAATGAATATTATATCTTATCGTGAAACATAGAAATGAGATGCGATATGGCGATTTATGAAGCATTAGATGTTTATGGCTTCGATACGTAGACATCTGCAAACGCTATTTCCTAGCAAGGAAGTTTCGCATTTACATTCATTTAAGTGTATGCGAGGTATACAAGACACTTCGCACTGATAATTATATATTATCATGAAACATAGAAATGCGAAGCGATATCGCATTTTCAGAAGCATTAGAACTCTATTGCCACGGTACGTAGATATCTGCAAACGCTATTTCCTAGCAAGGAAGTGTCACATTTACATTCACTTGAAGTATAGACGAGATATACATAACACTGCACAATGAATATTATATCTTATCATGAAACATAGAAATGAGATGCGATATGGCGATTTAAGAAGCATTAGAACTCTACTGCTTCGATACGTAGACATCAGCAAACGCTATTTCCTAGCATGGAAGTTTCGCATTTACATTCTTTTGAAGTGAATACGAGATATACATGACATATCGGAATGGATATTGTATCTTATCATGAAACATAGGAATGAGTTGCGACATCGCGTTTTGAGAAGCATTAGAACACTATTGCTTCGATACGTAGACATCTGCAAGCGCTACTTCCTAGGAAGGAAGTGCCACTTTTACATTCTTGTGATGTGAGAACGAGGTATACATGACTCTTCGCAATGAATATTATATCTTATCATGAAACGTAGATATGAGATGCGATATGACGATTTAAGAAGCGTTCGAAAACTATTGCTTCGATACGTAGACATCTGCAAACGCTATTTCCTAGCAAGGAAGTGTCACATTTACATTCTTTTGAAGTGAATACGAGGTATACATAACACTGCACAATGAGTATTATATCGTACCATGAAACATGGAAATGAGATGCGATATCGCGGTTTAAGAAGCATTAGAACACTATTGCTTCGATACGTAGACATCTGCAAACGCTACTTCCTGGCAAGGAAGTGTCGCGTTTACATTCTTTTGAATTGAATACGAGGTATACATAACACTCCACAAGGAATATTATATCTTATCACGAAACATAGAAATGAGATGCAATATGGCGATTTAAGAAGCATTAGAAAACTATTGCTTCGATACGTAGGCATCTGCAACCGCTATTCCCACGCAAGGATGTGTCCCATTTACATTCTTTTGAAAGGAATGTGATGTATACATGACACTTCGCAATGAATATTATATCTTACCATGAAACATAGGAATGAGATGCGATATGACGATTTCAGAAGCATTAGAACTCTATTGCTTCGATACGTAGACATCTGCAAACGCCATTTCCTAGCAAGGAAGTGTCGCATTTATATTCTTTTGAATTGAATACGAGGTATACATAACACTCCACATTGAATATTATATCTTATCATGAAACATAGAAATGTGATGCAATATGGCGATTTAAGAAGCATTAGAACTCTATTGCTTCGATACGTAGACATCTGCAAACGCTATTTCCACGCAAGGAAGTGTCGCATTTACATTCTTTTGAAAGGAATACGAGGTGTACATGACACTCCACAATGAATATTATATCTTATCGTGAAACATAGAAATGAGAGGCGATATAGCGTTTTGAGAAGCATTAGAAATCTAATGCAACGATACGTAGACATCTGCATACGCTATTTCCTAGCAAGGAAGTGTCGCATTTACATTCATTTGAAGTATAGACGAGATATCCATAACACTGCACAATGAATATTATATCTTATCATGAAACATAGGAATGAGATGCGATATGGCGATATAAAAAGCATTAGAAATCTATTGGTTCGATATGTAGACATCTGCAAACGCTACTTCCTAGCAAGGAAGTGTCGCATTGACATTCATTTGAAAGGAATACGAGGTATACATGACACTTCGCAATGAATATTATATCTTATCATGAAACATAGGAATGAGATGCGATATGACAATTTAAGAAGCATTAGAAATCTATTGCTTCGATACGTAGACATATGCAAATGCTACTTCCTAGCAAGGAAGTGTCGCATTTACATTCTTTTGAAGTGATTACGAGGTATACATAACACTGCACACTGAATATTATATCTTATCATGAAACATAGAAATGAGATTCGATATGACGATTTAAGAAGCATTAGAACTCTATTGCTTCGATACGTAGACATCTGCAAACGCTATCCCTAACAAGGAAGTGTCGCAGTTACATTCTTTCGAGGTGAATACGAGGTACACATAACACTGCACAATGAATACTATATCCTATCATGAAACGTAGAAATGAGATGCCATATGGCGATTTATGAAGCATTAGATGTCTATTTCTTCGATACGTAGACATCTGCAAACGCTATTTCCAAGCAAGGAAGTGTCGTAATAACATTCTTTTGAGGTGAATACGAGATATACATAACACTGCACAATGAATATTATATCTTATCATGAAACATAGAAATGAGATGCGATATGACGATATAAGAAGCATTAGAATTCTATTGCTTCGATACGCAGACATCTGCAAACGCTATTTCCTAGCAAGGAAGTGTCGCATGTACATTCAATTGAAGTGTATGCGAGGTATACATGGCACTTCGCAATGAATATTATATCTTATCATGAAACATAGAAATGAGATGCGATATGGCGATTTATGAAGCATTAGATGTCTATTGATTCGATAGGTAGACATCTGCAAACGCTATTTCCTAGCAAGGAAGTGTCGCATGTACATTCAATTGAAGTGTATTCGAGGTATAGATGGCACTTCGCAATGAATATTATATATTATCATGAAACATAGAAATGAGAAGCGATATCGTGTTTTGAGAAGCATTTGAAGTCTATTGGTTCGATACGTAGACATCTGCAAACGCTATTTCCAAACAAGAAAGTGTCGCATTTACAATGTTTTGGAGTGAGTACGAGGTATTCATAACACTGCACAATGAATATTATATCTTATCATGAATCACAGAAATGAGATGCGATATGGCGGTTTAAGAAGCATTAGAAATCTATTGGTTCGATAGGTAGACATCTGCAAACGCTACTTCCTAGCAAGGAAGTGTCGCATTTACATTATTTTGAAAGGAATACGAGGTATACATGACACTCCGCAATGAATATTATATCTTATCATGAAACATAGAAATGAGATGCGATATGACGATTTAAGAAGCATTAGAACTCTATTGCTTCGATACCTTAACATCTGCAAACGCTATTTACTGGCAAGGAAGTATCGCGTTTACACTCTTTTGAAGTGAATACGAGGTATACATAACACTCCACAATGAATATTATATCTTACCATGAAACATAGAAATGAGATGCAATAAGCGATTTAAGAAGCATTAGAAATCTATTGCTTCGATATGTAGACATCTGCAAACGCTACTTCCTAGCAAGGAAGTGTCGCATTTACATTATTTTGAAAGGAGTACGAGGTATACATGACACTTCGCAATGAATATTATATCTTACCATGAAACATAGAAATGAGATTCGATATGACGATTTAAGGAACATTAGAACTCTATTGCTTCGATACGTAGACATCTGCAAACGCTATACCCAACAAGGAAGTGTCGCATTTACATTCCTTTGAAAGGAATACGAGGTATACATAACACTCCACAATGAATATTATATCTTACCATGAAACATAGAAATGAGAAGGAATATGGCGATTTAAGAAGCATTAGAACTCTATTGCTTCGATACGTAGACACCTGCAAACGCTACTTCCTAGCAAGGAAGTATCGAATTTACATTCTTTTGAAAGGAATACGAGGTATACATGACACTTCGCAATGAATATTATATCTTATCATGAAACATAGAAATGAGATGCAATATGGCGATTTAAGAAGCATTAGAAATCTACTGCTTCGATATGTAGACATCTGGAAACGCTATTTCCAAGCAAGGAAGTGTCGCATTTACATTCTTTTGAAGTGAATACGAGGTATACATAACACTCCACAATGAAAATTATATCATATCATGAAACATAGAAATGAGATGCGATATGACGATATAAGAAGCATTAGAATTCTATTGCTTCGATACGCAGACATCTGCAAACGCTACTTCCTAGCAAGGAAGTGTCGTATTTACATTCTTTTGAAGTGAATACGAGGAATACATAACACTGCACAATGAATATTAAATCTTATCATGAAACATAGAAATGAGATGCGATATGGCGATTTAAGAAGCACTAGAACTCTATTGCTTCGATACGTAGACACCTGCAAACGCTATTTCCATGCAAGGAAGTGTCGCATTTACATTCTTTTGAAGTGAATACGAGGTATACATAAGACACCACGATGAATATTATACCTTATCACGAAACATAGAAATGAGATGCGATATCGCGTTTTAAGAAGCATTAGCAGACTATTGCTACGATACGTAGACATCTGCAAACGCTTCTTCCTAGAAAGGAAGTTGCCGCATTTACATTCTTTTGAAGTGAATACAAGGTATACATAGCTCTCCACAATGAATATTATATCTTATCATGAGACATCGAAATGACATGCGATATCGCGTTTTAAGAAGCATCAGAACTCTATTGCTACGATACAGAGATATGTGCAAACGTAATTTCCTAGAAATTAAGTGTGGCATTTACATTCGTTTGAAGAGTAGACGAGGAGTACATAACACTTCGCAATGAATATTATATCTCATCATGGGAAATAGAAATGATATGCGATATCGCTTTCTAAGAAGCATTAGAACACTATTGCTTCGATATGTACACATCTGCACACGCTGTTTCCTAGCATGGAAGTGTCGCATTTACATACTTTTGAAGTGAATACGATGTATACATAACACTCCATAATGAATATTATATCTTATCATGAAACATAGAAATGAAATGCGACATCTCGTTTTAAGTAGCATTAGAACTCTATTGCTACTATACGTAGACATCTGCAAAGGCTATTTCCAAGCATGGAAGTGTCGCATTTACATTCTTTTGAAGTGAATACGAGGTATCCATGACACTACGCAATGAATATTAAATCTTATCATGAAACATAGGAATGAGGTGCTATATTGCGTTGTGAGAAGCATTAGAACTCTATTGCTAATATACGTAGACATCTGCAAACGCTATTTCCTAGCATGAAAGTGTCGCATTTACATTCTTGTCATGTATTCCTCGTCTACGATTCAAATGGATGTAAATGCGACACTTCCTTGCCAGGACATAGCGATTGCAGATGTCCACGTATCGAAGCAATAGAGCTCTTATGTTACTTAAAACGCGGTATCGCATCTCATTTCTATGTTTCATGGTAAGATATAATATGATTTGCGAAGTGTCATGTATTCCTCGTCTACACTTCAAATGAATGAAAATGCGACACTTCCTTGCAAGGAAATAGCGTTTGCAGATGTCTACTTATCGTAGGGATGAAGTTCTAATGCTTCTTAGAACGTGATATCGCTTCTCATATCTATGTTTCAAGATAAGATATAATATTCATTGCGAAGTGTTATGCATTCCTCGTCTACGATTCAAATGGATGTAAATGCGACACTTCCTTGCCAGGACATAGCGTTTGCAGATGTCTACGTATCGAAGCAATAGAGTTCTTATGTTGCTTAAAACGCGATATCGCATCTCATTTCTATGTTTCATGGTAAGATATAATATGATTTGCGAAGTGTCATGTATTCCTCGTCTACACTTCAAATGAATGTAAAAGCGACACTTCCTTGCTAGGAAATAGCGTCTGCAGATGTCTAGGTATCGTAGCAATACAGTTCTAATGCTTCCCAAAACGAGATATCGCATCTCCTTTCTATGTTTCATGATAAGATATAATATTCATTGCGAAGAGTCATGTATACCTCGTATTCACTTCAGAAGAATGTAAATGCGACACATCCTTGCTAGGAAATAGCGAGTGCAGATGTCGACGTATCGTAGCAATACAGTTCTAATGCTTCTTGAAGCGCGATACCGCATCTCATATCTATGTCCCATGATAAGATATGATATTCATTGCGAATTGTTATGTATACCTCGGATACACTTCAAATGAATGTAAATGCGACACATCCTTGCTAGGAAATAGCGCTTGCAGATGTCTACGTACCGCAGCAATAGGGTTCTAATGCTTTTTAAATCGCGATATCGCATCACATTACTATGTTTCATGAAACGATATAATATTCATTGCGAAGAGTTATATATTCCGCGTCTACACTCCAAAGGAATGTAAATGCGACACTTCCTTTCTATTGAATAGCCTTTGCAGATGTCTACGTACCGCAGCAATAGGATTCTAATGCTTTTTAAATCGCGATATCGCATCTCAATTCTATGTTTCATGATAAGATATAATATTCGTTGCGGAGTGCCATGTATACCTCGTATTCACTTCCATGGAATGTAAATGCGACACATCCTCGCTAGGAAGTAGCGTTTGCAGATATCTACGTATCGAAGCAATAGAGTTGTAATGCTTCTTATATCGCGATATCGCATCTCATTTCTACGTTTCATGATAAGATATAATATTCATGGCGAAGAGTCATGTATACCTCGTATTCACTTCAGAAGAATGTAAATGCGACACATCCTTGCTAGGAAATAGCGATTGCAGATGTCGACGTATCGTAGCAATACAGTTCTAATGCTTCCCAAAACGAGATGTCGCATCTATTTTCTATGTTTCATGATAAGATATAATATTCATTGCGGAGTGGCATGTATACCTCGTATTCACTTCAATGGAATGTAAACGCGACACTTCCTTGCTAGGAAGTAGCGTTTGCAGATATCTACGTATCGAAGCAATAGAGTTGTAATGCTTCTTATATCGCGATATCGCATCTCATTTCTACGTTTCAGGATTAGATATAATATTCATTGTGGAGTGTTATGTATCCCTCGTATTCACTTCAAATGTATGTAAATGCGACAATTCCTTGCTAGGATGTAGCTTTTGCAGATGTCTACGTATCGTAGCAATAGAGTACTAATGCTTCTTGAAGCGCGATACCGCATCTCATACCTATGTCCCATGATAAGATATGATATTCATTGCGAATTGTTATGTATACCTCGGATACACTTCAAATGAATGTAAATGCGTCACCTCCTTGCTAGGAAATAGCGCTTGCAGATGTTTACGTATCGAGGCAATAGAGGTCTAATGCTTCTTATATCGCGATATCGCATCTCATTTCTACGTTTCATGATAAGATATAATATTCATTGTGGAGTGTTATGTATCCCTCGTATTCACTTCAAATGAATGTAAGTGCGACACTTCCTTGCTAGGAAATAACGTTTGGAGATGTCTAAGTATCGAAGAAATAGAGTTCTAATGCTTCTTAAAACGAGACATCGCATCTCATTTCTATGTTTCACGATAAGATATAATATTCATTGCGGAGTGGCATGTATACCTCGTATTCACTTCAATGGAATGTAAATGCGACACTTCCTTGCTAGGAAGTGTTGTTTGCAGATATCTACGTGTAGAATCAATAGGGTTCTAATGCTTCTTAAAGCGAGATATCGCATCTCATTTCTATGTTTCACGATATGATATAATATTCATTGCGGAGTGGCATGTATACCTCGTATTCACTTCAATGGAATGTAAACGCGACATTTCCTTGCTAGGAAGTAGCGTTTGCAGATATCTACGTATCGAAGCAATAGAGTTGTAATGCTTCTTATATCGCGATATCGCATCTCATTTCTACGTTTCAGGATTAGATATAATATTCATTCTGGAGTGTTATGTATCCCTCGTATTCACTCCAAATGAATGTAAATGCGACAATTCCTTGCTAGGATGTAGCTTTTGCCGAAGCCTACGTATCGTAGCAATAGATTACTAATGCTTCTTGAAGCGCGATACCGCATCTCATATCTATGTCCCATGATAAGATATAATATTCGTTGCGAAGTGCTATGTACTCCTCGTCTACACTTCCAATGAATGTAAATGCGACACTTGCTTGCTAGGAAATAGCTTTTGCAGATGTTTACGTATCGTAGCAATAGAGTTATAATGCGTCTTAAATCGAGATCTCATATCTCATTTCTAAGTTTCATGATAAGATATGACATTCATTGCGAATTGTTATGTATACCTCGGATACGCTTCAAATGAACTTAAATGCGACACTTCCTTCCAAGGAAGTAGCTTTTGCAGATGTCTAGGTATCGAAGCAATAGAGTTCTAATGCTTCTTATATCGCGATATCGCATCTCATTTCTATGTTTCATGATGAGATATAATATTCATTGTGCAGTGTTACGTATACCACGTATTTACTACAAAGGAATGTAAATGCGACACTTCCATGCCAGGAACTAGCGTTTCCAGATGTCTAGGTATCGAAGCAATAGAGTACTAATGCTTCTAGAAGAGCGATATCGCATCTCATATCTATGTCTCATGTTAAGATGTAATATTCGGTGCGAAGTGCTATGTACTCCTCGTCTACACTTCCAATGAATTTAAATGCGATACTTGCTTGCCAGGAAATAGCGCTTGCAGATGTTTACGTATCAAGGCAATAGAGTTCTAATGCTTCTTATATCGCGATATCGCATCTCATTTCTACGCTTCATGATAAGATATAATATTCATTGTGGAGTGTAATGTATCCCTCGTATTCACTTCAAATGAATGTAAATGCGACACTTCCTTGTTAGGAAATAACGTTTGCAGATGTCTACGTATCGAACCAATAGAGTCGTTATGCTTCTTATATCGCGATATCGCATCTCATTTCTACGTTTCATGATTAGATATGACATTCATTGTGGAGTGTTATGTATCCCTCGTATTCACTTCAAATGAATGTAAATGCGACAATTCCTTGCTAGGATGTAGCTTTTGCAGATGTCTACGTATCGTAGCAATAGAGTTATAATGCTTCTTAAAACGAGATCTCATATCTCATTTCTAAGTTTCATGATAAGATATGATATTCATTGTGCAGTGTTACGTATACCTCGCATTCGCTACAATGGAATGTAAATGCGACACTTCCATGCTAGGAACTAGCGTTTCCAGATGTCTAGGTATCGAAGCAATAGAGTACTAATGCTTCTTGAAGAGCGATATCGCATCTCATATCTATGTCTCATGATAAGATGTAATATTCGTTGCGAAGTGCTATGTACTCCTCGTCTACACTTCCAATGAATGTAAATGCGACACTTCCTTGCTAGGAAATAGCGCTTGCAGATGTTTACGTATCGTAGCAATAGAGTTATAATGCTTCTTAAATCGAGATATCATATCTCATTTCTATGTTTCATGATAAGATATGATATTCATTCCGAATTGTTATGTATACCTCGGATGCACTTCAAATGATTGTAAATGCGACACTTCCCTGCAAGGAAGTAGTGTTTGCAGATGTCTAGGTATCGAAGCAATAGAGTTCTAATGCTTCTTATATCGCCATATCGCATCTCATTCCTATGTTTCATGATAAGATATAATATTCATTGCGGAGTGTTATGTGTACCTCATCTACACTTCAAAAGAATGTAAATGCAACACTTCCTTGCTAGGAAATGCGTTTCCAGGTGTCTACGTATCGGAGCAATGGAGTTCTAATGCTTCTTTGAACGCGATACCGCATCTCGATTCTGTGTTTCATGATAAGATATAATATTCATTGCGAAGTGTTATGTATGCCTCGTCCACATTTCAAAAGAATGTAAATGCCACACTTCCTTGATAGGAAATGCGTTTCCAGATGTCTACGAACCGAAGCAATGGAGTTCTAATGCTTCTTAAAACGCGATATCGCATCTCATTTCTATGTTTCATGATGTGATATAATATTCAATGCAACGCGTTTTGTATATCTCCTCTACACTTCAAATGAATGTAAATGGATCACTTCCTTGCTACGGAATATCGTTTCTATATCTGATGGTTTAGAAGCAATAGAGTTCTAATGCTTCGTAAAACGCGGCTGCGCATCTTACTTCTATATTTTATGGTAAGATGTAATATTCATAGTATCGCGTTATGTTTATCTGCTTCTGCATATGAATTGAGTGTGAACCCTACACTTCCTTGCCCGGGGATAGCGTTTCTAGATGTCCAGGTGCCGAGGCATTTAATTTGTCATGCTTCATGCACCTCAATATTGCATTTCATATAAACAGTTCAAAGTAAGTTAGAAGGTTGTAAAGTTCTATGCATCGCATTATGCTTATCTGCTTTTGTGCTTTATAATGCTCTGGGATGTGAGAAGGTCCTCAACCATCCTTAACCCCCTAAAGAGAAGTCAAAAGTCCAGCGGCCCTGCAGGTGGGCCATGGGAGCGCGTCGCGCGAGGCGCTACGCAATTTAAATGATCAGGAGGATCCCCTCAGGGACACCCAAGGGGGCGAGAAGAGGAAATCGCCGAAATCCACTGATCGATGGACTCGAACAATACCGAAGCCTACAGCCCACTCCACCAAGGAGCCCCGAGGAGGATGCAGGAGACCCGAGGACCACCAGCGAATTCAAGGAACCTGAAGAAGAGAACGTGAGAGCTTATTCGCTAAAGCGTCCCATTTCTTGTGTCGCATATTGTATATTGTATCTTATATCGTGGAGCGAGTTATGATACCCGGTAATTTGCGGCGTGTTGCGTAGTTTCCCGTAGCCCTTCATAGTTAAACCCACGTCGAGACCATAAATAAACATGCCGTGACTTCAGTATCTCGCGACCTGAGTGTGTGTACTTGGCTAGACGTAGTCGAGAGGAGGACCATTTCGAAGTTTCAAGGGTTGTTCCGCCCCAGGGTTCCCGGGGTCGTGTAGTCTATCCCGTTGCTACTTTCTGAGCAGCTGGCGCCCAAGAAAAGTTGTACGTGAGCGGATACCTTGGAACGATAGACCGCTTTAGATTAAAGTACGTTTTACACCTTAAAGCATTTAGATAATTAACCCCTTCGAGCTTCCCTGACTTACTATATATAGGTTTCCGTCACAACTAATAGGAACCATCACTTTACATAGATATATAGAACACACATAGTTTTAAACGTAGAACTGAGAATTTGAGAACTTACTTTGAAACGTTAGTAGTGAGAAATTCCATCGGATTTCATAGAAATTCAGAACTTACTTGCTATGAAACATAGGCAGATAAGGGCCATCGCGTTGCTTAGAACTTTAGAACTTGCTTACTTCAACAAAGATTTCTATTGGCTTCGTCCGTTCTTTTAGAAGAGTTTTTGATAAACCACATACTTTTCACGCTTCTGATATCTTTGAAAGTTCCCGAGATGTAATCGTTTACGTTTTAAAATGATTACTTAGTGTGAATTATTATTTAGTAACTCGCTCATAAACGAGTCTGCATAGGATTTAATCCATAAGTTTTTAAGCCTGGAATTTATGCAGTTATTTGTTATTCACTTATTGCTCAAACGACAAAGATTCTGACCACTTCAAAATGGTTGACTTTCATCAATTTTCTTAAAAATTGAAATACTGCCCAACTGCTTGCATTAAAGACTGTAATTAAAGCTTTCGAAACATTTTGCCTCTAATAGATGAATTCTGGAATTGAAATTGAATGTTTGACCTTTCTAGCTCCTGTTTAGACATCTTTCTATTGGAATGTTCAAGTATCTTTCATATTCGTAATTATTAAAAATGTTTTACTTGATTCTTTAATTTAATATTTAGAATTTTCTGAGAAATATTTTTTATCGTAATGAACTATATAATTGCAATTATAATTCTTTATGAAATAATAATAACAGAAAGGTATGTATCCATTCGTGTAGTTTTGTAAAGAGTATTTAATCTTACTATCTAAAATGAAACATTGAGATCTGTTTACAATCTAATGGAATTTAATTACCTTTTGATTCAAATTCACAATGATAATCTTCCATAGTTCAGCAATTTTGTGAGCTGTCCTCAGGAATCCGCAGCTCAGTACTTATAAAATGAACGACACAAAGAACAGCCTAACCAAACGTATTCGAACCGATTTTTCAATACTAATCTTATCATGTTTACCTTATGCTGCAAACTATTGAAATGCCCTTCGAAAAGTGTTTATTCACAGTGAAGTAAACGGTAAGTATTACGCCTTCCACCACTGTTTACAATACGTATGTTTCATTTACTATCAAAACCGTGAGTATTATCGCCTTTCTTTACTTTTTGTAATCTTCAATGCCTTCATGTTACAGATCGTTAAACTTGCTTTAAAATGCTCTATCGTATTACGGAAGAATGGACATACCAATTCATTTTAAAAAATGAAGGTAACCTTCATATGTCCAACATAACTCCACTTACAAAAAAACTATTTTCATCAACGGATGGCCCCTTTGTACTATGCAATTTTATATTAGCAAAAACTTCTATGAAACTTATAGTTTCGTGGATATCTGAGGTGCTAATTATTACTGCCCCACCCTGTATATTGTTATGGATGTGTCCGACAAGGCAACGATGAACAGAGTTAAATTTAATATTATGATGTTTATTATTTTACTCATAGTATATTTGTTTTTCTGGAATTTTGCCAAAAAACAATGTTCACGATGTCGACAGATGAATATATTTGCCTTAGAATTACAAGAGCCAACAATTTCGAAAGTAGAATATTTCTTTACTTCGCTAACCGAATCATTGCAAACGTTAAGTAAAGTGCGTGCCTTTCAAAACAGTCAAATGCAAATTACGATACAACGTTTCCAAGAAATGGTACGTGCCACTGTTTTTTAATTTCCGTTTATTTAATCAAAGGAAATTTAATTGAAATATCCGCAAAATTTGAGGACAAAAGGTTATTGTAATTTTACGCAACATATATGATGGTGATAAAGGATAAGTATACGGAACTGAAAATGGAAAGTAGCGAGCAGAAAAAGAAACTGATGGAGCTACAAAGTAGATTGATACATCCGTCAAATGATGATTCTAGGTTAATAAAATCTGTTAATCAAAGAACTATTGCAGAAATCAAGTATAATCAATATTACTTCTGCTCAAAGGCTATAATAGAATTGGACCGAAATGGGTACAAAACAGGCCATTATATCTATACGTTCTATTCTATGCAAAGGCAAATATTTCAAAGAGAAAGGATGTGTTACTTACAAATTACTTATGTTCCTAGATATCTCACTAATTCAGGCTTCTTGTCTTGCAGAACTAATCATTCATTTAACATGTAAAGGGGTCCAAGAATAGTAAAAGATTTTTATATTTCATAGCCTCACTTGATACGTCGATTGGATCACGTAAAATATCGGACATTAATTGCATCTACATCTTCAGACCTTAAGTATATAATTGCAACAACATATTTAATAGCGTTTTAATAACCTTTTTTCTAATTGTTTATATCTATGTCTAATAAATATATATTAATCGAATAAGTTGCTTTACCAAAGAATAAAAGTATCTGAGGCTTACAAATCGGAGCATTACATAACAAACGTGCATCACATATATAATATTACATGTAACAAAAGATGAAGACCAAAAAGATCGTACATAAGTTGAATCCACAATGCGGTCATAGAGATACAGAAACGGCAAAAATTCCAAACAATAATTTAAAAAATTCAAAAAGGGGGGAGTGAAAATCCATCTCCTTGACGATGATAAGGAACAAGTCTGCCTCATGCACTACAATATCCCAAACAGCCAGCGATTGGCACGCCAATGACAACGGATGGAACGAATTCCGTGACAGAACTGTGCTAACAAAGTGCTCCTACTCAGCTTTCGAAATGGCATACTGTTAGTACTGGGGCGGCATTCGTATCACGGCACTATTAAAGCACCGAAATATAGCACACGGGCTAGACGGCCGTGACAATGACACTATCAGCTCACCATAGCTACACTCGTGGTTGTGGCGTAGGCTGACATTTACTAATGGGGAAGCTGTTTCCATAAAAATTATAAGCAAATATGAAAAATGACTAAACTGTGCAATTTATTTATTTTGATTCCAAAATAGATACACCGGCACAAAACAAAGATATAAGAACTCGATTTTATTATTTTCTATAAACTAGCTCGATAGGGCGATTTTTTCCATAAAGTCGATAATTACTTTGTCATAAAAATATACACACTTATTTTATATATATTTTCTTCAATTTATTGTTGCAAATTCATGCAATTGAGGGTTACATTAAATACGATGACGGCATGTTATTTCAAAAATTACACAAGGCGAAGTTAGGGACGCAACAGCATGAATTTTATTTTATAAGTAAATTTTTTTTATAAACAATATTTTTAGTCTATGATGGATTGAAAGAAATATATACGACTCGTTCAATAACTATAAATATAGGAAAACGACCATCAAAATGTCTATCAATACTCATATGCTGAACATCCAATGACATCTAACGGTTCTAATTTGTATGAAAGCACAGGTTCCCCATTGCCAAATGTGATCCTGCGTCATTGCTGAGGAGATTCATGAATGGAGCGATGATACGCGTGTCACCATGGTGCTGGTGCTGCGCGATTCGCTTGTCTAGAACGTGCTGGTAACACGCTCTGACATTTTAGTTAACGAATCCGGTCACAGATGACTACGAATCAGTTGACACTCCTCGGAAGTGGCAATATAGTGCCGGCATGGTGTCGCTACCATCTTGCCGTTTGTTATCTGGGATGCTTTTTAGTGCATTATTCGGAATTGAATTTGAACACATAGCTACTTAATCGCAAATTTGTATGTACTGTGACGTGGTGACGTCACAAGGCTCGCTCACCCCCCCCCCCCCTGCTTCGGTCAGACTAGCTCGCAGGTCACTACCCATGCGAGAAGCGCGATACGGACCATTGCGATAGCAGTATTTGCGAGGAGCGTGAAATACACGATGGTAGAAACCCCCCCCCCCCCCGTTCGTTTCTCTCACTCCGTTCGACGGATAAGACTGGCGAGCTGATGGAAGAAGCGACCCATAAGACGCCTCTTCGGCGGATAATAAGACCGCAGGTTCGCGGAAGGGCTGTGCGCCGAGGTAGCGTGACGGGCTCGATGGTGGAGGAGTCGGGAAGTGAGCAAGAAGAGACCCTGAAGCCCGAGGGATACGATCCAGAGCTCTGCAACGATAAGACCGCTGCCATAGTCCATGGAGACAAACAGGATGGTTCTCGGGTGTGAGAAGGACCTCTACCCCTCCCCTGAGCCCATGGAGAGGAAAACTCAAGATACGCAGCGGAATTGCAAGTGAGCCGTGGAAAGCGCGGCGCGCGACACGCGCCGCAGTTCAAATAATCCAGAGGACCCCCTCTAGACACACCAGAGGGGGCGATCAGGGAAGATCGCCGAAATCCACCGATCGATGCCCCGAACAATACCGAAGCGTATGACCCTACCCCATCAAGGAGCCCTAAGGAGGATCTAAGGGGATCCGAAGACCCCCAGCAAACCTAAATAATGAGCTAGCCAGCACGAAGACAGCCTCTTATTCTTCTGAACGACTTAGCGACTACTTAGCGAGCAACCGAGCAAGCGATTATACGGAGCGATTCGGAGGAGAGAGAGAGAGAGAGAGGTAGACGGACTGAACGAGATCCATACTTGTTGGAAACGAGAACGTGAGTCCTTATACGCTAAAGCGTTCCATTTGTTTCCTGCCGCAATTGTGATATCGCGTATTGTAATTTGTATTGTATAACGGGTGGTGATCCCCGGTCATTCGCGGCGTGTCGTATACCCTTTTGTAATACCGCGTCGAGGCAATCTAGAAAGAAGCCGTGAGTTCAGTATCCCGCGACCCTGATTTGCGCACTCGGCTAGAAGCAGTCGAGCGAAAGAGTATTTCGAAATTCTTGCATCTTGCACCGGGTTTCCCCGGGTTGCGTGGATTATTAGTTTTTGCTACTTCTTGAGTAGCTGGCGCCCAAAAAGTCCCAGCCTCGCAGCTTCGAAATACTTGCTGGATAGGAAATTTATTGCTCTGTACTTTGCGTTGCCGAAACACGCGGATATTCTGTACCCCGATATAACCCCGGACTAAACTTCTGGATACCCCGTTATTATTGGTTCTATATACCCTTTTCTTGCGGATTGTAACGGGAAAACCCGTCACAGTACATAATTATACATGACTGCATAAAAAGGATGTCATATACTTTTATAATCAATGCGATATAAGAATATAAAACAATGAACTATCCACTCCCATCAGGAGTAAAAACAATGTTTGGTACGCAAAGTTCATTGCAAGATATAATCAAGCAGTTAATATATCAAATCACTGCACACAATAAATCACTGAATGTATAATGATATAAATAGTAAGAAAAACATATTTACCTGTTAGATGTTTATAAATTCAAATTTAAAAGTCCAAGTCACATTTAATATATTATTGTTTAACAAGGTGATTTAATGTTGTTTCAAATAGGCGTGCAGAACTAGCTCGTACTTCTGTCAATGTAATTTCATTCGAAAAATACAAAGGATAAGAGGAAATATTCTCCAATATATAACATATATAAATCAACGGATGCAAGAGAGAACACTCGATCTCGGTGTAACGAGACCGGGGCGTCATCCTGCAGTAATCGTATAACGCCTGTTCCGAGATGGTGTAGAGAGTGAATGTGGAGGGTGAAAAGCATAAAATAACAACAATGTAGCTAAAGAGAAAGGGAAAGAGAATATGTGGAAGCATTGCATTTATTAAGAGGAAATCCTAGAAATATCAAACAACAGATTATATACCATACTGTAAGGGTAAGGTACAACGAAATAGACGATATCGTGAGAGAAACTAAAAAAATCGAGAAACTTAAAAAGAAAATAATAATTTAGATTGAGCGGATCAATATCACTGATCCCGGCAAGCTTAATGGAAAACGCATAACGATGAATCGGTTAGAGTATAAGATAGATGTTGGTCGCGGTTTGAGTGGCCCTGGGAATCCTTTGCCCCCATCAGGGCAGGCAGTAGGATGGTGGAGAGCCTGCCCTCCTGTTGCTTGGATCTATAGAATTCACATTCTATTGTAGAGTAGAAGCAGATAATTATAATGCTTTTCATAGAAAATTACAGCTTACTTAATTCGAAACGTTGAAATGAGATGAGTCATGGCATTGTATAATGCATTAGTACTCTATTGTCTCGACATGTAGACACTACGAAGGGCAATCCTGTTGCATGGAGCTGTAGAATTTACATTCTTATGAAGTTTTAAAGCAGATAAGCATAGAGCTATGCATAAGAGATTACAGCATTCTTACTTTGAAACGATGAAATGGGATGCTCCAGCGCATTGCATGGAGAATTCTAGCTCGATTGCCTTAACAGACAGACACTACGGAGCGCCATGCCGTTGCATGGAATTATATAGTTCACATTCTATTGAAGACTTCTAACAGTTAGGCACAATGTTATGGATATATGATTACAGATACTTTGCATTGAAACGTTGAAATGAGATGCGACATCGCGCTGATTGAAGTATTAGAAATGTCTTGCTTGGACACAAAGAGATCTGGAAACGATATTCTGTTGCAAGTAAGTATAGGATTCACATCCTTCTAAGGTCTAGATGCAGACAAATGTAACATATTGCATAGAACATTGCAAATTACCATGAATCATTGAAATGACTTGCGACATCGTGTTGAATGAAGCAATAGAACTCTATTGCTCCGATAAGTAAACAAATGGAAACGCTATTTCCGAGCAAGGAAGTGTGGCATTTACATCCTTTTGGAGTGTAGACGAGGTATACATAACAATTCGCAATGAATATTATATCTTATCATGAAACATAGAAATGAGATGCGATATCGCGATTTAAGAAGCATTAGAACTCTATTGCTTCGATACGTAGACATCTGCAGGACCCTAATTCCCAGCAAGAAAGTGTGGCATTTACATTCTTTTGAAGTGTAGACGAGGCATACATAACACTTCGCAATGAATATTATAAATTCTCTTGAAACATAGAAATGAGATGCCATGTCGCGTTTTAAGAAGGATTAGAACTCCCTTGCTTCGATACGTAGACATCTGTCGACGCTATTTCCTAGCAAGGAAGTGTCGCATTTACATTCATTTGAAGTATAGACGAGATATCCATAACACTGCACAATGAATATTATATCTTATCATGAAACATAGGAATGAGATGCGATATGGCGATATAAAAAGCATTAGAAATCTATTGGTTCGATACGTAGGCATATGGAAACGCATTTCCTAGCAAGAATGTGTGGCATTTACATACCTTTGAAGTGCAGACGAGGCATACCTAAAATTTCGCAATGAATATTATATCTTGTCATGAAACATAGAAATGTGATGCGATATCGCGTTTTAAGAAGCTTTAGAACTCCATTGCTTCGATACCTAGACACATGGAAACGCATTGCCTAGCAAGGATGTGTGACATTTACATTCTTTTGAAGTGTGGACGAGGTATACATAACACTTCGCAATGAATATTACATCTTATCATGCAACATAGAAATGAGATGCGATATCGTGTTTTAAGAAGCATTAGAACAATACTGCTCCGATACGTAAACAACTGCAAACGCTATTTCCTAGCAAGGAAGTGTGGCATTTACATTCTTTTGATGTGAATACGAGGTATACATGACACTTCGCAATGAATATTATATCTTATAATGAAACATAAAAATGAGATGCGATATCGCCTTTTAAGAAGCATTAGAACTCTATTGCCTCGATGCGTAGACATCTGCAGACGCTATTTCCTAGCAAGCAATAGTCGCATTTACATTCTTTTGAAGTGAATACAAGGTATACATGACCATTCGCAATGAATATTGTATCTTATCAAGAAACATAGAAATGAGATGCGATTTCGCGATTTAAGTAGCATTAGAACACTATTGCTACGATACGTAGGCATCTGCAAACGCTATGCCCTAGCAAGGAATAGTCGGATTTACATTCTTTTGATGTGAATACGAGGTATACATGACACTTCGCAATGAATATTATATCTTATAATGAAACATAGAAATGAGATGCGATATCGCGATCTAAGAAGCATTAGAACTCTATTGCCTCGACGCGTAGACATCTACAAACGCTATTACCTAGCAAGCAATAGTCGCATTTACATTCTTTTGAAGTGAATTTGAGGTTTACATGACACTTCGGAATGAATATTATATCTTATCTCGAAACATAGAAATGAGATGCGATATCGCGATCTAAGAAGCATTAGAACTCTATTGCTACGATACGTAGGCAGCTGCAAACGCTATGCCCTAGGAAGGAATAGTCGCATTTACATTCTTTTGATGTGAATACGAGGTATACATGACACTTCGCAATGAATATTATATCTTATCATCAAACATAGAAATGAGATGCGATAGCGCGTTTTAAGAAGCGTTAGACCTCTATTGGTACGAAATGTAGACATCTGCAAACGCTACTTCCAAGCAATGAAGTGTCGCACTTACACTCTTTTGAAGTGAACACGAGGTATACATGACACTTCGCAATGAATATTATATCTTATCAAAAAACATATAAATGAGATGCGATATCGAGATTTAAGTAGCATTAGAACGCTATTGCTACGATACGTAGACATCTGCAAACGCTATTTCCTAGCAAGCAATAGTCGCATTTACATTCTTTTGAAGTGAATACAAGGTATACATGACCATTCGCAATGAATATTATATCTTATCACGAAACATAGAAATGAGATGCGATATCGCGATTTAGGTAGCATTTGAACTCTATTGCTACGATACGTAGGCATCTGCAAACGCTATGCCCTAGCAAGGAATAGTCGGATTTACATTCTTTTGATGTGAATACGAGGTATACATGACATTTCGCAATTAATATTATATCTTATAATGAAACATAGAAATGAGATGCGATATCGCGATCTAAGAAGCATTAGAACTCTATTGCCTCGACGCGTAGACATCTGCCGACGCTATTTCCTAGCATGGAAGTGTCGCACTTACAATCTTTTGAAGTGAATACGATGTATACATGGCACTTCGCAATGAATGTTATATCTTATCATGAAACATAGAAGAGAGATGCGATATCGCGTTTCAAGAAGCATTAGAACCCTATGGCCTCGATGCCGAGACATCTGCAAACGCTATTTCCTAGCAAGCAGTAGTCGCATTTACATTCTTTTGAAGTGAATACAAGGTATACATGACCATTCGCAATGAATATTATATCTTATCTCGAAACATAGAAATGAGATGCGATATCGCGATTTAAGTAGCATTAGAACTCTATTGCTACGATACGTAGGCATCTGCAAACGCTATGCCCTAGCAAGGAATAGTCGGATTTACATCCTTTTGATGTGAATACGAGGTATACATGACTCTTCGCAATGAATATTGTATCTTATAATGAAACATAGAAATGAGATGCGATATCGCGATCTAAGAAGCATTAGAACTCTATTGCCTCGACGCGTAGACATCAGCAAACGCTATTTCCTAGCATGGAAGTGTCGCACTTACATTCTTTTGAAGTGAATACGAGGTGTGCATGACACTTCGCGATGAATATTATATCTTATCACGAAACATATAAATGAGATTCGATATCGAGATTTATGTAGCATTAGAACTCTATTGCTACGATACGTAGACATCTGAAAACGCCATTTCCTAGCAAGGAAGTGTCGCGTTTACATTCGTTTGGAGAGAATACGAGGTATGCATGACACTTCGCAATGAATATTATAACTTATCACGAAACATAGAAATGAGATGCGATATCGCGATCTAAGAAGCATTAGAACTCTATTGCTACGATACGTAGGCATCTGCAAACGCTATGCCCTAGCAAGGAATAGTCGCATTTACATTCGTTTGGAACGAATAGGAGGTATGCATGACACATCGCAATGAATATTATATCTTATCACGAAACATAGAAGAGAGATGCGATATCGCGTTTTAAGAAGCATTAGAACTCTATGGCGTCGATGCGGAGATATTAGCAAACGCTATTTCCTAGCATGGAAGTGTCGCACTTACATTCTTTTGAAGTGAATACGAGGTGTACATGACACTTCGCGATGAATATTATATCTTATCACGAAACATATAAATGAGATGCGATATCGAGATTTAAGTAGCATTAGAACTCTATTGCTACGATACGTAGACATCCGAATACGCCATTTCTTAGGAAGGAAGTGTCGCATTTGCATTCGATTGGAGAGAATACGAGGTATACATGACACTTCGCAATGAATATAATACCTTATCATGAAACATAGAAGAGAGATGCGATATCTCGTTCTAAGAAGCATTAGAGATCTATTGCTTCGATACGTAGACATCTGCATTCGCTATTTCCTAGTAAGGAAGTATCGCATTTACATTCATTTGAAGCGTAGACCAGGTATACATGACACTTCGCAATGAATATTATATCCTATCATGAAACATAGAAATGAGATGCTTTATCGCGTTTTAGGAAGCATTAGAAGTCAATTGCTTCGATACGCATACATCTGGAAACGCTATTTTTTAGAAAGGAATTGTCGCATTTATATTTATTTGAAGTGTAGACGAGGAATACAAACACATCGCAAAGAATATTAAATCTTATCGTGAAACATCGAAATGAAATGCGGTATCCCGTTTTAGGAAGCATTAGAACGCTATTGCTTCGATACGTAGACATCTGCAAACGCTATTTCCTAGCAGGGAAGTGTCGCATTTACATTCTTATGAAGGGAATACGGGATATACATAACACTCCGCATTGAATATTATACTTTATCACGAAACATAGAAACGAAATGCGATATCGCGATTTAAGAAGTATTAGAACATTATTGCTACAATACGTAAACATCTACAAAAGCTATATCCTAGAATGGAAGTGTCGTATTTACATTCATTTGAAGTTGAATACGATGTATTCATGACACTTCGCAAGGAATGTTATATCTTATCATGAAACATAGAAATGAGTTGCGATATCGCGATTTAAATAGCATTAGAACTCTACTGCTACGATACGTGGACATATGCAAACGCTATTTCCTAGCAAGGAAGTGTCGCATTTACATTCATTTGAAGTGAATACGATGCATACATGACACTTCGCAATGAATATTACATCTTATCATGAAACATAGAAATGAGATGCGATATCGCGTTTTAAGATGTGTCAGAATGCTGTTGCTACGATACGAAGCCTTCAGCAAACGCCATTTCCTAGAAAGGAAGTGTCGCATTTACATTGATTTGAAGTGAATACGAGGTATAAGTGAAACTTCGCAATGAATATTATAACTTATCACGAAACATAGAAATGAGATGCGATATCGCGTTTTAAGAATCATTAGAACTCTATTGCTACGATACGTAGACATCTGCAAACGCTATTTCCTAGCAAGGAAGTGGCGCATTTACATTCTTTTGAAGTGAATAAGAGGCATACATGACACTTCGCAATGAATATTATACCTTATCACGAAACATAGGAATGAGATGCGATATCGCGTATTAAGGAGCATTAGAACTCTATTGCTTCGATACGGAGACATCTGCAGTCGCTAATTCCTTGTAAGGAATTGTCGCATTTACATTCATTTGAAGTGAATACGAGGGATACATAACACTCCACAATGAATATTATATCTAATCATGAAACGTAGAAATGAGATGCGACATCGCGATATAAGAAGCATTACAACTCTATTGCTTCGATACGTAGACATCTGCAAACGCCACTTCCTAGCAAGAAAGTGTCGCATTTACATTCTTTTGATGTGAATACGAGGCATACATGACACTTCGCAATGAATATTATATCTCATCATGAAACATAGAAATGAGAATCAATATCCCGTTTTAAGAAGCATTAGAACTCTATTGCTTCGAAACGGAGATATCTGCAAACGCTACTTCCTTGCAAGAAAGTGTCGTATTTACATTCATTTGAAGTGTATCCGAGGTATACATAACAATTCGCAATGAATATCATATCTAATCATGAAACGTAGAATCGTTATTCGATATGGCGTTTTGAGAAGCATTAGAACTCTACTGCTACGATACGTAGACATCTGCAGACGATATTCCCTAGCAAGGAAGTGTTGCATTTACATTCTTTCGAAGTAAATACGAGGTATACATGACACTTCGCAATGCATATTATATCTTATCATGAAACATAGAAATGAGTTGCGATATCGCGTCTTGAGAAGCACTAGATCTCTGTTGCTACGATACGTAGACTCCTGGAAACGCTATTTCCTAGCAAGGAAGTGTCGCATTTACATTCTTTTGAAGTGAATACGCGGTATACGTGACACTTCGCAATGAATATTACATCTTATCGCGAGACATAGGAATGAGTTGCGATAACGCGATTTAAGAAGCATTAGAACTCTGTTGTTTCGATACGTAGACATCTTCAAATGCTATTTCCTAGCATGGAGGTGTCGCATTTACATTCTTTTGAAGTGAATACGAGGTATACATGGCACTTCGCAATGAATATTATATCTTAAAATGAAACATAGAAATAATGTGCGATATCCCGTTTTAAGAAGCATTAGAACACAATTGCTTCGATACGTAGGCATTTGCAAACGCTATATTCCAACAAGGAAGTGTCGCATTCACATTCTTTTGAAGTGAATACGAGGTATACATGACACTTCGCAATGAATTTTATATCTTATCATGAAACATATAAATGAGATGCGCTACCGCGTTTTGAGAAGCATTAGAACTCTATTGCTACGATACGTAGACATCTGCAAACGCTATTTAATAGCAAGGAAGTGTCGCATTTACATTCTTTTGAAGTGAATACGAGGTATAGCTAAGTCTGCACAATGAATATTATTTCTTATCATGAAACATAGGAATGAGTTGCGATATCGCGTTTTAAGAAGCATTAGAACTCTATTGCTACGATACGTAGACATCTGGAAACGATATTTCCTAGCAATGAGGCGTCGCATTTACATTCTTTTGAAGTGAATACGAGATATACCTAAGTCTCCACAATGAATATTATATCTTATCATGAAACATAGAAGTGATATGCGATATCGCGATTTAAAAATAGTTAGATCTCAATTGCTTTGATACGGAGACATCTGCAAATGCTATTTCCTAGCATGGAAGTGTCGCATTTACATTCTTTTGAAGGGAATACGAGGTATACATGACACTTCGCAATGAATATTATATCTTATCATGAAAGATAGGAAGGAAGTGCGATATCGCGTTTTAAGAAGCATTAGAACTCTATTGCTACGATACGTAGACATCTGGAAATGCTATTTCCTAGCAAGGAAGTGTCGCATCGAAATTCTTTTATACATAGAAATGAGATGCGATATCGTTATTTGAGATTCATTAGAACTCTATTGTGTCGACACGGAGACATCTCCAAACGCTATTTCCTAGCAATGAAGTATCGCATTTACATTCTTTTGAGGTGAATACGCGGTATACATGACACTTCGCAATGAATATTATATCTTATCATGAAACATAGAAATGAGATGCGCTACCGCGTTTTGAGAAGCATTAGAACTCTATTGCTACGATACGTAGACATCTGCAAGCGCTATTTAATAGCAAGGAAGTGTCGCATTTACATTCTTTTGAAGTGAATACGAGGTATAGCTAAGTCTGCACAATGAATATTATATCTTATCATGAAACATAGGAATGAGATGCGATATCGCGTTTTAAGAAGCATTAGAACCCTATTGCTACGATACGTAGACATCTGGAAACGATATTTCCTAGCAATGAGGAGTCGCATTTACATTCTGTTGAAGTGAATACGAGGTATACCTAAGTCTCCACAATGAATATTATATCTTATCATGATACATAGAAATGATATGCGATATCGCGATTTTAAAATAGTTATATCTCTATTGCTTTGATACGGAGACATCTTCAAACGCTATTTCCTAGCATGGAAGTGTCGCATTTACATTCTTTTGAAGGGAATACGTGGTATACATGACACTTCGCAGTGAATATTATATCTTAGCATGAAACATAGGAATGAAGTGCGAAATCGCGTTTTAAGAAGCACTAGATCTCTATTGCTACGGTATGTAGACATCTGGAATCGCTATTTCCTAGCAAGGAAGTGTCGCATCTACATTCTTTTGAAGTGAATACGAGGTATACATGGCACTTCGCAATGAATATTATATCTTAAAATGAAACATAGAAATAAGATGCGATATCCCGTTTTAAGAAGCATTAGAACACTATTGCTTCGATACGTAGGCATCTGCAAACGCTATATTCCAACAAGGAAGTGTCGCATTCACATTCTTTTGAAGTGAATACGAGGTATACATGACACTTCGCAATGAATTTTATATCTTATCATGAAACATATAAATGAGATGCGCTACCGCGTTTTGAGAAGCATTAGATCTCTATTGCTACGATGCGTAGACATCTGCAAAAGCTATTTAATAGCAAGGAAGTGTCGCATTTACATTCATTTGAAGTGAATACGAGGTATAGCTAAGTCTGCACAATGAATATTATATCTTATCATGAAACATAGGAATGAGATGCGATATCGCGTTTTAAGAAGCATTAGAACTCTATTGCTACGATACGTAGACATCTGGAAACGATATTTCCTAGCAATGAGGAGTCGCATTGACATTCTTTTGAAGTGAATACGAGGTATACCTAAGTCTCCACAATGAATATTATATCTTATCATGAAACATAGAAATGATATGCGATATCGCGATTTTAAAATAGTTATATCTCTATTGCTTTGATACGGAGACATCTTCAGACGCTATTTCCTAGCATGGAAGTGTCGCATTTACATTCTTTTGAAGGGAATACGTGGTATGCATGACACTTCGCAATGAATATTATATCTTAGCATGAAACATAGGAATGAAGTGCGAAATCGCGTTTTAAGAAGCATTAGATCTCTATTTCTACGATACGTAGACATCTGGAATCGCTATTTCCTAGCAAGGAAGTGTCGCATCTACATGCTTTTGAAGTGAATACGAGGTATACATGGCACTTCGCAATGAATATTATATCTTGAAATGAAACATAGAAATAAGATGCGATATCCCGTTTTAAGAAGCATTAGAACACTATTGCTTCGATACGTAGGCATCTGCAAACGCTATATTCCAACAAGGAAGTGTCGCATTCACATTCTTTTGAAGTGAATACGAGGTATACATGACACTTCGCAATGAATTTTATATCTTATCATGAAACATATAAATGAGATGCGCTACCGCGTTTTGTGAAGCATTAGAACTCTATTGCTACGATACGTAGACATCTGCAAACGCTATTTGATAGCAAGGAAGTGTCGCATTTACATTCTTTTGAAGTGAATACGAGGTATAGCTAAGTCTGCACAATGAATATTATATCTTATCATGAAACATAGGAATGAGATGCGATATCGCGTTTTAAGAAGCATTAGAACCCTATTGCTACGATACGTAGACATCTGGAAACGATATTTCCTAGCAATGAGGAGTCGCATTTACATTCTGTTGAAGTGAATACGAGGTATACCTAAGTCTCCACAATGAATATTATATCTTATCATGATACATAGAAATGATATGCGATATCGCGATTTTAAAATAGTTATATCTCTATTGCTTTGATACGGAGACATCTTCAAACGCTATTTCCTAGCATGGAAGTGTCGCATTTACATTCTTTTGAAGGGAATACGTGGTATACATGACACTTCATAGTGAATATTATATCTTAGCATGAAACATAGGAGTGAAGTGCGAAATCGCGTTTTAAGAAGCACTAGATCTCTATTGCTACGGTATGTAGACATCTGGAATCGCTATTTCCTAGCAAGGAAGTGTCGCATCTACATTCTTTTGAAGTGAATACGAGGTATACATGGCACTTCGCAATGAATATTATATCTTAAAATGAAACATAGAAATAAGATGCGATATCCCGTTTTAAGAAGCATTAGAACACTATTGCTTCGATACGTAGGCATCTGCAAACGCTATATTCCAACAAGGAAGTGTCGCATTCACATTCTTTTGAAGTGAATACGAGGTATACATGACACTTCGCAATGAATTTTATATCTTATCATGAAACATATAAATGAGATGCGCTACCGCGTTTTGAGAAGCATTAGATCTCTATTGCTACGATGCGTAGACATCTGCAAAAGCTATTTAATAGCAAGGAAGTGTCGCATTTACATTCATTTGAAGTGAATACGAGGTATAGCTAAGTCTGCACAATGAATATTATATCTTATCATGAAACATAGGAATGAGATGCGATATCGCGTTTTAAGAAGCATTAGAACTCTATTGCTACGATACGTAGACATCTGGAAACGATATTTCCTAGCAATGAGGAGTCGCATTGACATTCTTTTGAAGTGAATACGAGGTATACCTAAGTCTCCACAATGAATATTATATCTTATCATGAAACATAGAAATGATATGCGATATCGCGATTTTAAAATAGTTATATCTCTATTGCTTTGATACGGAGACATCTTCAGACGCTATTTCCTAGCATGGAAGTGTCGCATTTACATTCTTTTGAAGGGAATACGTGGTATACATGACACTTCGCAATGAATATTATATCTTAGCATGAAACATAGGAATGAAGTGCGAAATCGCGTTTTAAGAAGCATTAGATCTCTATTTCTACGTTACGTAGACATCTGGAATCGCTATTTCCTAGCAAGGAAGTGTCGCATCTACATGCTTTTGAAGTGAATACGAGGTATACATGGCACTTCGCAATGAATATTATATCTTGAAATGAAACATAGAAATAAGATGCGATATCCCGTTTTAAGAAGCATTAGAACACTATTGCTTCGATACGTAGGCATCTGCAAACGCTATATTCCAACAAGGAAGTGTCGCATTCACATTCTTTTGAAGTGAATACGAGGTATACATGACACTTCGCAATGAATTTTATATCTTATCATGAAACATATAAATGAGATGCGCTACCGCGTTTTGTGAAGCATTAGAACTCTATTGCTACGATACGTAGACATCTGCAAACGCTATTTGATAGCAAGGAAGTGTCGCATTTACATTCTTTTGAAGTGAATACGAGGTATAGCTAAGTCTGCACAATGAATATTATATCTTATCATGAAACATAGGAATGAGATGCGATATCCCGTTTTAAGAAGCATGAGAAATCTATTGCTTCGATACGTAGCCATCTGCAAACGGTATTTCCCAGCAAGGAAGTGTTGCATTTACATTCCTTTGATGTGTAGACGAGAGTACATGACTCTTCGCAATGTATATTATATCTTATCGTGAAACACACAAGTGAGATGCGATATCGGGTTTTAACAAGCATTAGAACTCTATTGCTATGATACCTAGACATTTGCAAACGCTATTTCCTAGCATGGAAGTGTCGCATTTACATTCTTTTGAAGTGAATACGATGTATACATGTCACTCCACAATGCATATTATATCTTATCATGAAACATAGAAATGTGATGCAATATCGTGATTTAAGAAGCTTTAGAACTCTATTGCTTCGATACCTAGATATCTGCAAACGCTACTTCCTAGCAAGGAAGTGTCGCATTTACATTATTTTGGAGTGTATACGAGGTATACGTGACACTTCGTAATGACTACTATATCTTATCATGAAACATACAAATGAGATGCGATATCGCGATTTAAGAAGCCTTTGAACTCTATTGTTACGATACGTAGACAACAGCAAACGCTATTTCCTAGCAAGGAAGGATCGCATTTACATTCGTTTCAAGTGAATACGAGGTATACATACCACTCCACAATGTATACTATATCTTATCATGAAACATAGAAATGAGATGCGATAGCACGATTTAAGTAGCATTAGAACTCTATTGCTTCGATACGTAGACATCTGCAAACGCTATTTCCTACCAAGGAAGTGTCGCATTTACATTCTTTTGAAGTGAATACGAGTTATACATGACACATCGCAATGTATATTACATCTCATCATGGAACATAGAAGTGAGGTGCGATATCACGTTTTAAGAAGCATCAGAACACTATGGCCTCAATACGTAGACATCTGAATACGCTATTTCCTAGCAAGGAAGTGTCGCATTTACATTCGTTTGGAGAGAATACGAGGAATACATGACACTTCGCAATGAATATTATATCTTATCACGAAACATATAAATGAGATGCGATATCGCGATTTAAGTAGCATTAGAACTCTATTGCTACGATACGTAGACATCTGCAAACGCTATTTCCTAGCAGGCAATAGTCGCACTTACATTCTTTTGAAGTGAACACGAGGCATACATGACACATCGCAATGAATATTATATCTTATCACGAAATATAGAAATGAGATGCGATATCGCGATTTAAGTAGCGTTAGAACTCTATTGCTACGATACGTTGACATCTGAATACGCTATTTCCCAGAAAGGAGGTGTCGCATTTACATTCGTTTGGAGTGAATACGAGGTATACAAGACACTTCCCAATGAATATTATATCTTATCATGAAGCATAGAAATGAGATGCGATATCGCGTTTTGAGAAGCACTACAACTCTATTGCTACGATACGCAGGCATCTGCAAACGCTATTTCCTAGCAAGGAATAGTCGCATTTACATTCTTCTGAAGTGAATACGAGTTATACATGATACTTCGCAATGAATATTATATCTTATCAGGAAACATAGAAATGTGATGCGATGTCGCGTTTTGAGAAGCATTAGAACCCTATTGCTACGATACGTAGACATCTGCAAACGCTATTTCCTAGCAATCAATAGTGGGATTTACATTCTTTTGAAGTGAATACGAGGTATACATGACACTTCGCAATGCATATTATATCTTATCACGAAACATATAAATGAGATGTGATATCGCGATTTAAGTTGCATTAGAACGCTATTGCTACGATACGTAGACATCTGAAAACGCTATTTCCTAGCATGGAAGTGTCGCACTTACATTCTTTTGAAGTGAAAACGAGGTATACATAACACTTCGCAATGAATATTATATCTAATCACAAAACATATAAATGAGATGTGATATCGCGATTTAAGTAGCATTAGAACGCTATTGCCCCGATACGTAGACATCTGAATACGCTATTTCCTAGCAAGGAAGTGTCGCATTTACATACGTTTGGAGTAAATACGAGGTATACATGACACTTCGCAATGAATATTATATCTTATCATGAAACATAGAAGTGAGATGCGATTTCGCGTTAAGAAGCATTGGAACTCTATTGCCTCGACGTGTAGACATCTGCAGACGCTATTTCCTAGCATGGAAGTATCGCCTTTACATTCTTTTGAAGTGAATACGAGGTGTACATGACACTTTGCTATGAATATTATATCTTATCATGAAACATAGAAATGAGATGAGATATCGCGTTCTAATAAGCATTAGAACTCTATGGCCTCGATGCGGAGGCACCTGCAAACGCTATTTCCTAGTATGGAAGTGTCGCACTTACATTCTTTTGAAGTGAATACGAGGTATACATGACACTTCGCAATGCATATTATATCTTATCATGAAGCATAGAAATGAGATGCGATATCGCGTTTTGAGAAGCATTAGAACTCTATTGCCTCGACGCCTAGAAATCTGCAGACGCTATTTCCTAGGATGGAAGTGTCGCATTTACATTCCTTTGAAGTGAATACGGGGTATACATGACACTTCGCAATGAATATTATATCTTATCATGAAATATAGGAATGAGATGCGATATCGCGATTTAAGTAGCATTAGAACTCTATTGCCATGATACTTAGACATCTGAATACGCTATTTCCTAGCAAGGAAGTGTCGTATTTACATTGGTTTGGAGTGACTACGAGGTATACATGACACTTCGCAACAAATACTATGCCTTATCATGAAGCATAGAAATGAGATGCGATATCGCGTTTTGAGAAGCATTAGAACTCTATTGCTACTATACGTAGACATCTGCAAACGCTATTTCCTAGCAAGGATTAGTCGCATTTACATTCTTTTGAAGTGAATACGAGGTATATATGACACTTCGCAATGAATATTATATCTTATCATGAAACATAGAAGTGAGATGCGATATCGCGTTTTAAGAAGCATTAGAACTCTATTGCCTCGACGCGTAGAAATCAGCAGACGCTATTTCCTAGCATGGAAGTGCCGCATTTACATTCTTTTGAGGTGAATACGAGGTGTACATGACACTTCGCAATGAATATTATATCTTATCAGGAAAAATAGAAATGAGATGCGATATCGCGTTTTGAGAAGCATTAGAACTCTATTGCTACTATACGTAGACATCTGCAAACGCTATTTCCTAGCAAGCAATAGTCGCATTTACATTCTTTTGAAGGAATACGAGGTATACATGACACTTCGCAATAAATATTATATCTTATCACGAAACATATAAATGAGATGTGATATCGCAATTTAAGTAGCATTAGAACGCTATTGCTACGATACGTAGACATCTGAATACGCCATTTCCTGGCAAGGAAGTGTCGCATTTACATACGTTTGGAGTGAATACGAGGTATACATGACACTTCGCAATGAATATTATATCTTATCATGAAACATAGAAATGAGATTCGATATCGCGTTAAGAAGCATTAGAACTCTATTGCCTCGACGTGTAGACATCTGCAGACGCTATTTCCTAGCATGGAAGTGTCGCATTTACATTCTTTTGAAGTGAATACGAGGTGTACATGACACTTCGCAATGAATATTATATCTTATCATGAAACATAGAAATGAGATGCGATATCGCGTTTTGAGGAGCATTAGAACTCTATTGCTACTATACGTAGACATCTGCAAACGCTATTTCCTAGCAAGCAATAGTCGCATTTACATTCTTTTGAAATGAATACGAGGTATACATGACACTTCGCAATGAATATTATATCTTATCATGAAACATAGAAGTGAGATGCGATATCGCGTTAAGAAGTATTAGAACTCTATTGCATCGACGTGTAGACATCTGCAGACGCTATTTCCTAGCATGGATGTGTCGCATTTACATTCTTTTGAAGTGAATACGAGGTGTACATAACACTTCGCAATGAATATTATAACTTATCACGAAACATAGAGATGAGATGCGATATCGCGATCTAAGAAGCATTAGAAATCTATTGCTACGATACGTAGGCATCTGCAAACGCTATTTCCAAGCAAGCAATAGTCGCACTTACATCCTTTTGAAGCGAATACGAGGTATTCATGAGACTTCGCAATGAATATTATATCTTATCATGAAGCATAGAAATGAGATGCGATATCGCGTTTTGAGAAGCATTAGAACTCTATTGCCTCGACGCGTAGAAATCTGCAGACGCTATATCCTAGCATGGAAGTGTCGCACTTACATACTTTTGAAGTGAATACGAGGTACACATTTCACATAGCAATGAATATTATATCTTATCATGAAACATAGAAGAGAGAAGCGATATCGCGTTTTAGGAAGCATTAGAACTCTATGGCCTCGATGCGGAGGCACCTGCAAACGCTATTTCCTAGTTTGGAAGTGTCGCACTTACATTCTTTTGAAGCGAATACGAGGTATACATGACACTTTGCAATGCATATTATATCTTATCCTGAAGCATAGAAATGAGATGCGATATCGCGTTTTGAGAAGCATTAGAACTCTATTGCCTCGACGCGTAGAAATCTGCAGACGCTATTTCCTAGCATGGAAGTGACGCATTTACATTCTTTTGAAGTGAATACGAGGTATACATGACACTTCGCAATGAATATTATATCTTATCATGAAACATAGGAATGAGATGCGATATCGCGATTTAAGTAGCATCAGAACTCTATTGCCACGATACGTAGACATCAGAATACGCAATTTCCTAGCAAGGAAGTGTCGTATTTACATTGGTTTGGAGTGACTACGAGGTATACATGACACTTCGCAATGAATATTATATCTTATCATGAAACATAGAAATGAGATGCGTTATCGCGTTTTGAGAAGCATTAGAACTCTATTCCTACTATACGTAGACATCTGCAAACGCTATTTCCTAGCAAGCAATAGTCGCATTTACATTCTTTTGAAGTGAATACGAGGAATACATGACACTTCGCAATAAATATTATATCTTATCATGAAACATAGAAGTGAGATGCGATATCGCGTTAAGAAGCATTAGAACTCTATTGCCTCGACGTGTAGACATCTGCAGACGCTATTTCCTAGCATGGAAGTGTCGCATTTACATTCTTTTGAAGTGAATACGAGGTGTACATAACACTTCGCAATGAATATTATAACTTATCATGAAACATAGAAATGAGATGCGATATTGCGTTTTGAGAAGCATTAGAAATCTATTGCTACGGTACGTAGACATCTGCAAACGCTATTTCCTGGCAACCAATGGTCGCATTTACATTCCTTTGAAGTGAATTCGAGGTTTACATGACACTTCGGAATGAATATTATAACTTATCACGAAACATAGAAATGAGATGCGATATCGCGGTCTAAGAAGCATTAGAAATCTATTGCTACGATACGTGGGCATCTGCAAACGCTATTTCCTAGCAAGCAATAGTCGCATTTACATTCTTTTGAAGCGAACACGAGGTATACATGAGACTTCGCAATGAATATTATATCTTATCATGAAGCATAGAAATGAGATGCGATATCGCGTTTTGAGAAGCATTAGAACTCTATTGCCTCGACGCGTAGAAATCTGCAGACGCTATTTCCTAGCATGGAAGTGTCGCACTTACATACTTTTGAAGTGAATACGAGGTACACATTTCACTTAGCAATGAATATTATATCTTATCATGAAACATAGAAGAGAGATGCGATATCGCGTTTTAGGAAGCATTAGAACTCTATGGCCTCGATGCGGAGGCACCTGCAAACGCTATTTCCTAGTTTGGAAGTGTCGCACTTACATTCTTTTGAAGTGAATACGAGGTATACATGACACTTTGCAATGCATATTATATCTTATCATGAAGCATAGAAATGAGATGCGATATCGCGTTTTGAGAAGCATTAGAACTCTATTGCCTCGACGCGTAGAAATCTGCAGACGCTATTTCCTAGCATGGAAGTGTCGCATTTACATTCTTTTGAAGTGAATACTAAGTATACATGACACTTCGCAATGAATATTATATCTTATCATGAAACATAGGAATGAGATGCGATATCGCGATTTAAGTAGCATCAGAACTCTATTGCCACGATACGTAGACATCTGAATACGCTATTTCCTAGCAAGGAAGTGTCGTATTTACATTGGTTTGGAGTGACTACGAGGTATACATGACACTTCGCAACGAATATTATGCCTTATCATGAAGCATAGAAATGAGATGCGATATCGCGTTTTGAGAAGCATTAGAACTCTATTGCTACTATACGTAGACATCTGCAAACGCTATTTCCTAGCAAGCAATAGTCGCATTTACATTCCTTTGAAGAGAATTCGAGGTTTACATGGCACTTCGGAATGAATATTATAACATATCTCGAAACATAGAAATGAGATGCAATATCGCGATCTATGAAGCATTAGAAACCTATTGCTACGATACGTAGGCATCTGCAAACGCTATTTCCTAGCAAGCAATAGTCGCATTTACATTCTTTTGAAGTGAATACGAAGTAAACATGAGACTTCGCAATGAATATTATATCTTATCATAAAGCATAGAAATGAGATGCGATATCGCGTTTTGAGAAGCATTAGAACTCTATTGCCTCGACGCGTAGAAATCTGCAGACGCTATTTCCTAGCATGGAAGTGTCGCATTTACATTCTTTTGAAGTGAATGCGCGGTATACATGACACTTCGCAATGAATATTATATCTTATCATGAAACATAGGAATGAGATGCGATATCGCGATTTAAGTAGCATCAGAACTCTATTGCCACGATACGTAGACATCTGAATACGCTATTTCCTAGCAAGGAAGTGTCGTATTTACATTGGTTTGGAGTGACTACGAGGTATACATGACACTTCGCAACGAAAATTATGCCTTATCAATAAGCATAGAAATGAGATGCGATATCGCGTTTTGAGAAGCATTAGAACTCTATTGCTACTATACGTAGACATCTGCAAATGCTATTTCCTAGCAAGCAATAGTCGCATTTACATTCTTTTGAAGTGAATACGAGGTATACATGACACCTCGTAATGAATATTATATCTTATCACGAAACATAGAAATGAGATGCGATATCGCGATTTAAGTAGCATTAGAACTCTATTGCTACGATACGTAGACATCTGAATACGCTATTTCCTAGCAAGGAAGTGTCGCATTTACAGTCGTTTGGAATGAATACTAGGTATACATGACAATTCGCAATGAATATTATGCCCTATCATGAAGCATAGAAATGAGATGCGATATCGCGTTTTGAGAAGCATTAGAACTCAATTGCTACGATACGTAGACATCTGAATACGCTATTTCCTGGCAAGGAAGTGTCGCATTTACATTCCTTTGAAGAGAATTCGAGGTTTACATGGCACTTCGGAATGAATATTATAACATATCTCGAAACATAGAAATGAGATGCAATATCGCGATCTAAGAAGCATTAGAAATCTATTGCTACGATACGTAGGCATCTGCAAACGCTATTTCCTAGCAAGGAAGTGTCGCATTTACATTCGTTTGGAATGAATACTAGGTATACATGACACTTCGCAATGAATATTATATCTTATCAGGAAACATAGAAATGAGATGTGATATCGCGATTTAAGTAGCATTAGATCGCTATTGCTACGATACGTAGACATCTGAGTACGCTATTTCCTGGCAAGGAAGTGTCGCATTTACATACGTTTGGAGTGAATACGTGGTATACATGACATTTCGCAATGAATATTATATCTTATCATGAAACATAGAATTGAGATGCGATATCGCCTTAAGGAGCATTAGAACTCTATTGCCTCGACGTGTAGACATCTGCAGACGCTATTTCCTAGCATGGAAGTGTCGCATTTACATTCCTTTGAAGTGAATTCGAGGTTTACATGACACTTCGGAATGAATATCGTAACTTATCACGAAACATAGAAATGAGATGCGATATCGCGATATAAGAAGCATTAGAAATCTACTGCTACGATACGTAGGCATCTGCAAACGCTATTTCCTAGCAAGCAATTGTCGCATTTACATTCTTTTGAAGCGAATACGAGGTATATATGAGACTTCGCAATGAATATTATATCTTATCATGAAGCATAGAAATGAGATGCGATATCGCGTTTTGAGAAGCATTAGAACTCTATTGCCTCGACGCGTAGAAATCTGCAGACGCTATTTCCTAGCATGGAAGTGTCGCACTTACATACTTTTGAAGTGAATACGAGGTACACATTTCACTTAGCAATGAATATTATATCTTATCATGAAACATAGAAGAGAGATGCGATATCGCGTTTTAGGAAGCATTAGAACTCTATGGCCTCGATGCGGAGGCACCTGCAAACGCTATTTCCTAGTTTGGAAGTGTCGCACTTACATTCTTTTGAAGTGAATACGATGTATACATGACACTTTGCAATGCATATTATGTCTTATCATGAAGCATAGAAATGAGATGCGATATCGCGTTTTGAGAAGCATTAGAACTCTATTGCTACTATACGTAGACATCTGCAAACGCTATTTCCTAGCAAGCAATAGTCGCATTTACATTCTTTTGAAGTGAATACGAGGTATACATGACACCTCGTAATGAATATTATATCTTATCACGACACATAGAAATGAGATGCGATATCGCGATTTAAGTAGCATTAGATCTCTATTGCTACGATACGTAGACATCTGAATACGCTATTTCCTAGCAAGGAAGTGTCGCATTTACATTCGTTTGGAATGAATACTAGGTATACATGACAATTCGCAATGAATATTATGCCCTATCATGAAGCATAGAAATGAGATGCGATATCGCGTTTTGTGAAGCATTAGAACTCAATTGCTACGATACGTAGACATCTGAATACGCTATTTCCTGGCAAGGAAGTGTCGCATTTACATTCCTTTGAAGAGAATTCGAGGTTTACATGGCACTTCGGAATGAATATTATAACATATCTCGAAACATAGAAATGAGATGCAATATCGCGATCTATGAAGCATTAGAAATCTATTGCTACGATACGTAGGCATCTGCAAACGCTATTTCCTAGCAAGCAATAGTCGCATTTACATTCTTTTGAAGTGAATACGAAGTATACATGAGACTTCGCAATGAATATTATATCTTATCATAAAGCATAGAAATGAGATGCGATATCGCGTTTTGAGAAGCATTAGAACTCTATTGCCTCGACGCGTAGAAATCTGCAGACGCTATTTCCTAGCATGGAAGTGTCGCATTTACATTCTTTTGAAGTGAATGCGGGGTATGCATGACACTTCGCAATGAATATTATATCTTATCATGAAACATAGGAATGAGATGCGATATCGCGATTTAAGTAGCATCAGAACTCTATTGCCACGATACGTAGACATCTGCAGACGCTATTTCCTAGCAAGGAAGTGTCGTATTTACATTGGTTTGGAGTGACCACGAGGTATACATGACACTTCGCAACGAAAATTATGCCTTATCATGAAGCATAGAAATGAGATGTGATATCGCGTTTTGAGAAGCATTAGAACTCTATTGCCTCGACGCGTAGACATCTGCAGACGCTATTTGCTTGCATGGAAGTGTCGCATTTACATTCTTTTGAAGTGAATACGAGGTGTACATGACACTTCGCAATGAATATTATATCTTATCATGAAACATAGAAGTGAGATGCGATATCGCGTTTTAAGAAGCATCAGAGCACTATTGCCTCGATGCGTAGACATCTGCAGACGCTATTTCCTAGCAAGGAAGAGTCGCACTTACATTCGTCTGGAGTGAATAGGAGGTACACATGACACTTCGCAATGAATATTATATCTTATCATGAAACATAGAAGTGAAATGCGATATCGCGTTTTAAGAAGCATTAGAACTCTATTGCCTCGACGCGTAGAAATCTGCAGACGCTATTTCCTAGCATGGAAGCGTCGCATTTGCATTCTTTTGAGGTGAATACGAGGTGTACATGACACTTCGCAATGAATATTATATCTTATCACGAAACATAGAAATGAGATGCGATATCGCGATTTACGTAGCATTAGAGCTCTATTGCTACGATACGTAGACATCTGAACACGCTATTTCCTAGCAAGGAAGTGTCGCATTTACATTCGTTTGGAATGAATACTAGGTATACATGACACTTCGCAATGAATATTATATCTTATCATGAAACATAGAAGTGAAATGCGATATCGCGTTTTAAGAAGTATTAGAACTCTATTGCCTCGACGCTTAGAAATCTGCAGACGCCATTTCCTAGCATGGAAGTGTCGCATTTACATTCCTTTGAAGTGAATACGAGGTGTATATGACACTTCGCAATGAATATTATATCTTACCAGGAAACATAGAAATGAGATGTGATATCGCGATTTAAGTAGCATTAGAACGCTATTGCTACGATACGTAGACATCTGAATACGCTATTTCCTGGCAAGGAAGTGTCGCATTTACATACGTTTGGAGTGAATACGTGGTATACATGACATTTCGCAATGAATATTATATCTTATCATGAAACATAGAATTGAGATGCGATATCGCCTTAAGAAGCATTAGAACTCTATTGCCTCGACGTGTAGACATCTGCAGACGCTATTTCCTAGCATGGAAGTGTCGCATTTACATTCTTTTGAAGTGAATACGAGGTGTACATGACACTTCGCAATGAATATTATATCTTATCATGAAACATAGAAATGTGATGCGATATCGCGTTTTGAGAAGCATTAGAACTCTATTCCTACTATACGTAGACATCTGCAAACGCTATTTCCTAGCAAGCAATAGTCGCATTTACATTCTTTTGAAGTGAATACGAGGAATACATGACACTTCGCAATGAATACTATATCTTATCATGAAACATAGAAGTGAGATGCGATATCTCGTTAAGAAGCATTAGAACTCTATTGCCTCGACGTGTAGACATCTGCAGACGCTATTTCCTAGCATGGAAGTGTCGCATTTACATTCTTTTGAAGTGAATACGAGGTGTACATAACACTTCGCAATGAATATTATAACTTATCACGAAACATAGAAATGAGATGCGAAATTGCGTTTTGAGAAGCATTAGAAATCTATTGCTACGATACGTAGACATCTGCAAACGCTATTTCCTAGCAACCAATAGTCGCATTTACATTCCTTTGAAGTGAATTCGAGGTTTACATGACACTTCGGAATGAATATTATAACTTATCACGAAACATACAAATGAGATGCGATATCGCGATCTAAGAAGCATTAGAAATCTATTGCTACGATACGTAGGCATCTGCAAACGCTATTTCCTAGCAAGCAATAGTCGCATTTACATTCTTTTGAAGTGAATACGAGGTATACATGACACTTCGCAATGAATATTATATCTTATCACGAAACATAGAAATGAGATGCGATATCGCGAATTAAGTAGCATTAGAACTCTATTGCTACGATACGTAGACATCTGAATACGCTATTTCCTAGCAAGGAAGAGTCGCATTTACATTCGTTTGGAATGAATACTAGGTATACATGACAATTCGCAATGAATATTATGCCCCATCATGAAGCATAGAAATGAGATGCGATATCGCGTTTTGAGAAGCATTAGAACTCAATTGCTACGATACGTAGACATCTGAATACGCTATTTCCTAGCAAGGAAGTGTCGCATTTACATTCGTTTGGAATGAATACTAGGTATACATGACACTTCGCAATGAATATTATATCTTATCATGAAGCATTGAAATGAGATGCGATATCGCGTTTTGAGAAGCATTAGAACTCTATTGCCTCGACGCGTAGAAATCTGCAGACGCTATTTCCTAGCATGGAAGTGTCGCATTTACATTCTTTCGAAGTGAATACGAGGTATACATGACACTTCGCAATGAATATTATATCTTATTATGAAACATAGAAGTGTGATGCGATATCGCATTTTAAGAAGCATTAGAATTCTATTGCTTCGACGCGTGGACATCTGCAGACGCTATTTCCTTGCATGGAAGTGTCGCATTTACATTCTTTTGAAGTGAATACGAGGTGTACATGACACATCGCAATGAATATTATATCTTATCATGAAGCATAGAAATGAGATGCGATATCGCGTTTTGAGAAGCATTAGAACTCTATTGCCTCGACGCGTAGACATCTGCAGGCGCTATTTGCTTGCATGGAAGTGTCGCATTTACATTCTTTTGAAGTGAATACGAGGTGTACATGACACTTCGCAATGAATATTATATCTTATCATGAAACATAGAAGTGAGATGCGATATCGCGTTTTAAGAAGCATCAGAGCACTATTGCCTCGATGCGTAGACATCTGCAGACGCTATTTCCTAGCAAGGAAGTGTCGCATTTACATTCGCCTGGAGTGAATAGGAGGTATACATGACACTTCGCAATGAATATTATATCTTATCATGAAACATAGAAGTGAAATGCGATATCGCGTTTTAAGAAGCATTAGAACTCTATTGCCTCGACGCGTAGAAATCTGCAGACGCTATTTCCTAGCATGGAAGCGTCGCATTTGCATTCTTTTGAGGTGAATACGAGGTGTACATGACACTTCGCAATGAATGTTATATCTTATCAGGAAACATAAAAATGAGATGCGATATCGCGCTTTGAGAAGCATTAGAGCTCTATTGCTACTATACGTAGACATCTGCAAACGCTATTTCCTAGCAAGCAATAGTCGCATTTACATTCTTTTGAAGTGAATACGAGGTATACATGACACTTCGCAATGAATATTATATCTTATCATGAAACATAGAAGTGAGATGCGATATCGCGTTAAGAAGCATTAGAACTCTATTGCCTCGACGTGTAGACATCTGAATACGCTATTTCCTGGCAAGGAAGTGTCGCATTTACATACGTTTGGAGTGAATACGAGGTATACATGACACTTCGCAATGAATATTATATCTTATCATGAAACATAGAATTGAGATGCGATATCGCGTTAAGAAGCATTAGAACTCTACTGCCTCGACGTGTAGACATCTGCAGACGCTATTTCCTAGCATGGAAGTGTCGCATTTACATTCTTTTGAAGTGAATACGAGGTGTACATGACACTTCGCAATGAATATTATATCTTATCATGAAACATAGAAATGAGATGCGATATCGCGTTTTGAGAAGCATTAGAACTCTATTGCTACTATACGTAGACATCTGCAAACACTATTTCCTAGCAAGCAATAGTCGCATTTACATTCTTTTGAAGAGAATACGAGGTATACATGACACTTCGCAATGAATATTATATCTTATCACGAAACATAGAAATGAGATGCGATATCGCGATTTACGTAGCATTAGAGCTCTATTGCTACGATACGTAGACATCTGAACACCCTATTTCCTAGCAAGGAAGTGTCGCATTTACATTCGTTTGGAATGAATACTAGGTATACATGACTATTCGCAATGAATATTATGCCCCATCATGAAGCATAGAAATGAGATGCGATATCGCGTTTTGAGAAGCATTAGAACTCAATTGCTACGATACGTAGACATCTGAATACGCTACTTCCTGGCAAGGAAGTGTCGCATTTACATTCCTTTGAAGAGAATTCGAGGTTTACATGGCACTTCGGAATGAATATTATAACATATCCCGAAACATAGAAATGAGATGCAATATCGCGATCTAAGAAGCATTAGAAATCTATTGCTACGATACGTAGGCATCTGCAAACGCTATTTCCTAGCAAGCAATAGTCGCATTTACATTCTTTTGAAGTGAATACGAAGTATACATGAGACTTCGCAATGAATATTATATCTTATCATGAAGCATAGACATGAGATGCGATATCGCGTTTTGAGAAGCATTAGAACTCTATTGCCTCGACGCGTAGAAATCTGCAGACGCTATTTCCTAGCATGGAAGTGTCGCATTTACATTCTTTCGAGGTGAATACGAGGTGTACATGACACTTCGCAATGAATATTATATCTTATCAGGAAACATAAAAATGAGATGCGATATCGCGCTTTGAGAAGCATTAGAACTCTATTGCTACTATACGTAGACATCTGCAAACGCTATTTCCTAGCAAGCAATAGTCGCATTTACATTCTTTTGAAGTGAATACGAGGTATACATGACACTTCGCAATGAATATTATATCTTATCACGAAACATAGAAATGAGATGCGATATCGCGATTTAAGTAGCATTAGAACTCTATCGCTACGATACTTAGACATCTGAGTACGCTATTTCCTAGCAAGGAAGTGTCGCACTTACATTCTTTTGACGTGAATACGAGGTATACATGAAACTTCGAAATGAATATTATATCTTATCACGAAACATATAAATGAGATGTGATATCGCGATTTAAGTAGCATTAGAACGCTATTGCTACGATACATAGACATCTGAATACGGTATTTCCTGGCAAGGAAGTGTCGCATTTACATACGTTTGGAGTGAATACGAGGTATACATGACACTTCGCAATGAATATTATATCTTATCATGAAACATAGAATTGAGATGCGATATCGCGTTAAGAAGCATTAGAACTCTATTGCCTCGACGTGTAGACATCTGCAGACGCTATTTCCTAGCATGGAAGTGTCGCATTTACATTCTTTTGAAGTGAATACGAGGTGTACTTGACACTTCGCAATGAATATTATATCTTATCATGAAACATAGAATTGAGATGCGATATCGCGTTAAGAAGCATTAGAACTCTATTGCCTCGACGTGTAGACATCTGCAGACGCTATTTCCTAGCATGGAAGTGTCGCATTTACATTCTTTTAAAGTGAATACGAGGTGTACATGACACTTCGCAATGAATATTATATCTTATCATGAAACATAGAAATGAGATGCGATATCGCGTTTTGAGAAGCACTAGAACCCTATTGCTACTATACGTAGACATCTGCAAACGCTATTTCCTAGCAAGCAATAGTCGCATTTACATTCTTTTGAAGTGAATACGAGGTATACATGACACTTCGCAATGAATATTGTATCTTATCACGAAACATAGAACTGAGATGCGATATCGCGATTTACGTAGCATTAGAGCTCTATTGCTACGATACGTAGACATCTGAACACGCTATTTCCTGGCAAGGAATTGTCGCATTTACATACGTTTGGAGTGAATACGAGGTATACATGACACTTCGCAATGAATATTATATCTTATCATTAAACATAGAAGTGAGATGCGATATCGTGTTTTAAGAAGCATAAGAACTCCATTTCCTCGATGCGTAGACATCTGCAGACGCTATTTGCTAGCAAGGAAGTGTCGCATTTACATTCGTCTGGAGTGAATAGGAGGTATACATGACACTTCGCAATGAATATTATATCTTATCACGAAACATAGAAATGAAATGGGACATCTCGTTTTAAAAAGCATTAGAACCCTATTGCTTCGATGCGGAGATATCTGCAAAGGCTATTTCCTAGCATGGAAATGTCGCATTTAGATTCTTCTGATGTGAATCAGAGGTATACATGACACTTCGCAATGAATATTATATCTTATCATGAAACATAGAAGTGAAATGCGATATCGCGTTCTAAGAAGCATTAGAACTCTATTGCCTCGACGCGTAGAAATCTGCAGACGCTATTTCCTAGCATGGAAGTGTCGCATTTACATTCTTTTGAAGTGAATACGAGGTGTACATGACACTTCGCAATGAATATTATATCTTATCAGGAAACATAGAAATGAGATGCGATATCGCGTTTTGAGAAGCTTTGGAACTCTATTGCTACTATAGGTAGACATCTGCAAACACTATTTCCTAGCAAGCAATAGTCGCATTCACATTCTTTTGAAGTGAATACGAGGTATACATGACACTTCGCAACGAATATTATGCCTTATCATGAAGCATAGAAATGAGATGCGATATCGCGTTTTGAGAAGCATTGGAACTCTATTGCTACGATACGTAGACATCTGCAAACGCTACTTCCTAGCAAGCAATAGTCGCATTTACATTCGTTTGAAGTGAATACGAGGTATACATGACACTTCGCAATGAATATTATATCTTATCATGAAACATAGAAGTGAGATGCGATATAGCGTTTTAAGAAGCATTAGAACACTATTGCTACGATACATAGACATCTGAACACGCTATTTCCTAGCAAGGAAGTGTCGCATTTACATTCGTATGGTATGATTACTAGGTATACATGACACTTCGCAATGAATATTATATCTTAACATGAAGCACAGATATGAGATGCGATATCGCGTTTTGAGAAGCATTAGAACTCTATTGCTACGATACGTAGACATCTGCAAACGCTATTTCCTAGCAAGGAAGTGTCGCATTTACATTCGTTTGGAGTGGATACGAGGTATACATGACACTTCGCAAAGAATATTATATTTTATCCTGAAACTTAGAAATGGGATGCGATATCGCGATTTAAGAAGCTTTAGAAATCTATTGCTTCGATACGTCGACATCTGCAAACGCTATTTCCTGGCAAGGAATAGTCGCATTTACATTCATTTGAAGTGAATACGAGGTATACATGACACTTCTCAAGGAACATTATATCTTATCGTGAAACATAGAAGAGAGATGCGATATCGCGTTTTAGGAAGCATTAGAACTCTATGGCCTCGATGCGGAGACATCTGCAAACGCTATTTCCTAGCAAGCAATAGTCGCATTTACATTCTTATGAAGTGAATACGAGGTATACATGACACATCGCAATGATTATTATTTCTTATGATGAATCACAGAAGAGGGATGCGATACCGCGTGTTAAGAAGCATTAGAACTCTATGGCCTCGATGCGGAGACATCTGCAAACTCTATTTCCTATCATGGAAGTGTCGTACTTACATTCTTTTGAAGTGAATACGAGGTATACATGACATTTCGCAATGAATATTATATCTTATCACGAAACATGGAAATGAGATGCGATATCGTGTTTTGAGAAGCATTAGAACTCTATTGCTACGATACGTAGACATTTGCAAACGCTACTTCCTAGCAAGGAAGATTCGCATTTACATTCTTTTGAAGTAAATACGAGGTATACATGACACTTCAGAATGAATATTATAACTTATCACGAAACATAGAAATGAGATGCGATATCGCGATCTAAGAAGCATTAGAACTCTATTGCTACGATACATAGGCATCTGCAAACGTTATTTCCTAGCAAGAAAGATTTGCATTTACATTCATTTGAAGTGAATACGAGGTATGAATGACACTTCGCAAAGAACATTATATCTTCTCGTGAAACATAGAAGTGAGATGCGATATCGCGTTTTAAGAAGCATTAGAACTCTATTGCCTCGACGCGTAGAGTTCTGCAGACGCTATTTCCTAGCACGGAAGTGTCGCATTTACATTCTTTTGAAGTGAATACGAGGTATACATGACACTTCGCAATGAACATTATATCTTATCATGTGACATAGAATTGAGATGCGATATCGCGTTTTAAGAAGCATTAGAACTCTATTGCCTCTACGCGTAGACATCTGCAGACGCTATTTCCTAGCATGGAAGTGTCGCATTTACGTTCTTTTGTAGTGAACACGAGGTATACATGACACTTTGCAATGAATATTATATCTTATAATGAAACATGTAAATGAGATGCGATATCGCGATTTAAGTAGCATTAGAACTCTATTGCTACGATACGTAGACATCTGCAAACGCTATTTCCTATCAAGCAATAGCCGCATTTACATTCTTTTGAAGTGAATACAAGGTATACATGACCATTCGCAATGGATATTCTTTCTTATCACGAAACATATAAATGAGATGCGATATCGCGGTCTAAGTAGCATTAGAACTCTATTGCTACGATACGTAGACATCTGAATACGCAAGTTCCTAGCAAGGAATAGTCGCATTTACATTCTTTTGAAGTGAATACGAGGTATACATGACACTTCGCAATGAATATTATATCTTATCATGAAACATAGGAGTGAGATGCGATATCGCATTTTGAGAAGCATTAGAACTCTACCGCCTCGATGCGAAGACATCTGCAGACGCTATTTCCTAGCAAGGAAGTGTCGCATTTACATTCGTCTGGAGTGAATAGGAGGTATGCATGACACTTCGCAATGAATATTATATCTTATCACGAAACATACAAATGAGATGCGATATCGCGATTTAAGTAGCATTAGAACTCTATTGCTACGATACGTAGACATCTGCAAACGCTATTTGCTAGCAAGCAATAGTCGCATTTACATTCTTTTGAAGTGAATACGAGGGATACTAGACACTTCGCAATGAATATTATATCTTATCAGGAAACATATAGATGAGATGCGATATCGCAATTTAAGTAGCATTAGAACTTTATTGCTACGATACGTAGACATCTGCAAACTCTATTTCATAGCATGGAAGTGTCGTACATACATTCTTTTGAAGTGAATACGAGGTATACATGACACTTCTCAAAGAACATTATCCCTTCTCATGAAACATAAAAGTGAGATGCGATATCGCGTTTGAAGAAGCATTAGAACCCTTTTGCCTCGAAGCGTAGAGATCTATAGACGCTATTTCCTAGCATGGAAGTGTCGCATTTACATTCTTTTGTAGTGAATACGAGGTGTTCATGTCACTTCGCAATGTATATTATATCTTATCACGAAGCGTAGAAATGAGATGCGATATCGCGATCTAAGCAGCATTAGAGCTTTATTGCTACGATACGTAGGTATCTGCAAACGCTATTTCCTAGCAACGAATAGTCGCATTTACATTCTTTTGAAGTGAATACGAGGTATACATGACACTTCGCAATGAATAATACATCTTATCATGAATCATAGAAGTGAGATGCGATATCGCGTTTTAAGAAGCATTAGAACCTTATTGCCTCGACGCGTAGACATCTGCAAACGCTATTTCCTAGCAAGGAAGATTCGCATTTACATTCTTTTGAAGTGAATACGAGGTATACATGACACTTCGCAATGAATATTATATCTTGTCACGAAACATATAAATGAGGTGTCATATCGCGATTTAAGTAGCATTAGAACGCTATTGCTACGATACGTAGACATCTGCAACGCTATTTCCTAGCAAGCAGTAGTCGCATTTATATTCGTGTGAAGTGAATACGAGGTATACATGACACTTCGCAATGAATATTATATCTTATCATGAAACATAGAGGAGGGATGCGATATCGCGTTTTAAGAAGCATTAGAACTCTACGGTCTCGATGCGGAGACATCTACAAACGCTATTTCCTAGCAAGCAGTAGTCGCATTTACATTCTTTTGTAGTGAATACGAGGTATGCATGACATTTTGCAATGAATATTATATCTTATCACGAAACATACAAATGAGATGCGATATCGCGATTTAAGTAGCATTAGAACTCTATTGCTACGATACGTAGACATCTGCAACGCTATTTCCTAGCAAGCAGTAGTCGCATTTATATTCGTGTGAAGTGAATACGAGGTATACATGACACTTCGCAATGAATATTATATCTTATCATGAAACACAGAGGAGGGATGCGATATCGCGTTTTAAGAAGCATTAGAACTCTACGGTCTCGATGCGGAGACATCTACAAACGCTATTTCCTAGCAAGCAGTAGTCGCATTTACATTCTTTTGTAGTGAATACGAGGTATGCATGACATTTTGCAATGAATATTATATCTTATCACGAAACATACAAATGAGATGCGATATCGCGATTTAAGTAGCATTAGAACTCTATTGCTACGATACGTAGACATCTGCAAACGCTATTTGCTAGCAAGCAATAGTCGCATTTACATTCTTTTGAAGTGAATACGAGGGATACTAGACACTTCGCAATGAATATTATATCTTATCAGGAAACATATAGATGAGATGCGATATCGCAATTTAAGTAGCATTAGAACTTTATTGCTACGATACGTAGACATCTGCAAACTCTATTTCATAGCATGGAAGTGTCGCACATACATTCTTTTGAAGTGAATACGAGGTATACATTACACTTCTCAATGAACATTATCCCTTCTCATGAAACATAGAAGTGAGATGCGATATCGCGTTTGAAGAAGCATTAGAACTCTATTGCCTCGAAGCGTAGAGATCTATAGACGCTATTTCCTAGCATGGAAGTGTCCCATTTACATTCTTTTGTAGTGAATACGAGGTGTACATGTCACTTCGCAATGTATATTATATCTTATCACGAAGCATAGAAATGAGATGCGATATCGCGATCTAAGCAGCATTAGAGCTATATTGCTACGATACGTAGGTATCTGCAAACGCTATTTCCTAGCTACGAATAGTCGCATTTACATCCTTTTGAAGTAAATACGAGGTATACATGATACTTCGCAATGAATAATATATCTTATCATGAATCATAGATGTGAGATGCGATATCGCGTTTTAAGAAGCATTAGAACCTTATTGCCTCGACCCGTGGACATCTGCTAACGCTATTTCCTAGCATGGAAGTGACGCACTTACATTCTTCTGAACTGAATGCGAGGTATACGTGACACTTCGCAATGAATATTATCTTATCACGAAACATATAAATAAGGTGTCATATCGCGATTCAAGTAGCATTAGAACACTATTGCTACGATACGTAGACATCTGCAAACGCTATTTCCTATCAAGCAATAGCCGCATTTACATTCTTTTGAAGTGAATACAAGGTATACATGACCATTCGCAATGGATATTCTTTCTTATCACGAAACATAGAAATGAGATGCGATATCGCGGTCTAAGTAGCATTAGAACTCTATTGCTACGATACGTAGACATCTGAATACGCAAGTTCCTAGCAAGGAATAGTCGCATTTACATTCTTTTGAAGTGAATACGAGGTATACATGACACTTCGCAATGAATATTATATCTTATCATGAAACATAGGAGTGAGATGCGATATCGCATTTTGAGAAGCATTAGAACTCTACCGCCTCGATGCGAAGACATCTGCAGACGCTATTTCCTAGCAAGGAAGTGTCGCATTTACATTCCTTTGGAGTGAATAGGAGGTATGCATGACACTTCGCAATGAATATTATATCTTATCACGAAACATAGAAATGTAATGCGACATCTCGTTTTAAGAAGCATTAGGACTCTATTGCCTCAATGCGGAGATATCTGCAAGGGCTATTTCCTAGCATGGAAATGTCGCATTTAGATTCTTTTGAAGTGAATTCGAGGTATACATGACACTTCGGAATGAATATTATAATTTATCACGAAACATAGAAATGAGATACGATATCGCGATTTAAGCAGCATTAGAACTCTATTGCTACGATACGTAGGCATCTGCAAACGCTATTTCCTAGCAAGGAATAGTCGCATTTACATTCTTTTGAAGTGAATACGAGGTATACATGACACTTCGCAATGAATAATATATCTTATCATGAATCATAGAAGTGAGATGCGATATCGCGTTTTAAGAAGCATTAGAACCTTATTGCCTCGACGCGTAGACATCTGCAAACGCTATTTCCTAGCAAGGAAGATTCGCATTTACATTCTTTTGAAGTGAATACGAGGTATACATGACACTTCGCAATGAACATTATATCTTATCATGTAACATATAAGTGAGATGCGATATCGCGACTTAAGAAGCATTAGAACCCTATTTTCCTCGATGTGGAGATATCTGCAAACGCTATTTCCTAGCATGGAAGTGTCGCATTTACATTCTTTTGAAGTGAATTGGAGGTATACATGACACTTCGGAATGAATATTATATCTCATAATGAAGCACAGAAGAGGGATGCGACATCGCGTTTTAAGATGCATTAGAAACCTATTGCCCCGAAGCGGAGATATCTGCAAACGCTATTTCCTAGCATGGAAGTGTCGCATTTACATTTTTTGAAGTATATACGAGGTATACATGACACTTCGCAATGAATATTATATCTTATCACGAAACGTATAAATGAGATGCGATATCGCGATCTAAGAAGCATTAGAACTTTATTGCTACGATACGTAGACATCTGCAAACGCTATCTCCTAGCAAGCAATAGTCGCATTTACTTTCTTTTGAAGTGAACACGAGGTGTACATGACACTTCGCAATGAATATTATATCTTATCACGAAGCATAGAAATAAGATGCGATATCGCGTTTTGCGAAGCATTAGAACTCCATTGCTACGCTACGTAGACATCTGCAAACGCTATTTCCTAGCAAGGGAGATTCGCAGTTACATTCGTTTGGAGTGAATAGGCGGAATACATGACACTTCGCAATGAATATTATATCTTATCATGTAACATACAAGTGAGATGCGACATCGCGTTTTAAGATGCATTAGAAACCTATTGCCCCGAAGCGGAGATATCTGCAAACGCTATTTCCTAGCATGGAAGTGTCGCATTTACATATTTGAAGTATATACGAGGTATAGATGACACTTCGCAATGAATATTCTTTCTTATCACGAAACATATAAATGAGATGCGATATCGCGGTCTAAGTAGCATTAGAACTCTATTGCTACGATACGTAGACATCTGAATACGCAAGTTCCTAGCAAGGAATAGTCGCATTTACATTCTTTTGAAGTGAATACGAGGTATACATGACACTTCGCAATGAATATTATATCTTATCATGAAACATAGGAGTGAGATGCGATATCGCGTTTTGCGAAGCATTAGAACTCCATTGCTACGCTACGTAGACATCTGCAAACGCTATTTCCTAGCAAGGGAGATTCGCAGTTACATTCGTTTGGAGTGAATAGGCGGAATACATGACACTTCGCAATGAATATTATATCTTATCATGTAACATACAAGTGAGATGCGACATCGCGTTTTAAGATGCATTAGAAACCTATTGCCCCGAAGCGGAGATATCTGCAAACGCTATTTCCTAGCATGGAAGTGTCGCATTTACATATTTGAAGTATATACGAGGTATAGATGACACTTCGCAATGAATATTCTTTCTTATCACGAAACATATAAATGAGATGCGATATCGCGGTCTAAGTAGCATTAGAACTCTATTGCTACGATACGTAGACATCTGAATACGCAAGTTCCTAGCAAGGAATAGTCGCATTTACATTCTTTTGAAGTGAATACGAGGTATACATGACACTTCGCAATGAATATTATATCTTATCATGAAACATAGGAGTGAGATGCGATATCGCATTTTGAGAAGCATTAGAACTCTACCGCCTCGATGCGAAGACATCTGCAGACGCTATTTCCTAGCAAGGAAGTGTCGCATTTACATTCGTTTGGAGTGAATAGGAGGTATGCATGACACTTCGCAATAAATATTATATCTTTTCACGAAACATAGAAATGTAATGCGACATCTCGTTTTAAGAAGCATTAGGACTCTATTGCCTCAATGCGGAGATATCTGCAAGGGCTATTTCCTAGCATGGAAATGTCGCATTTAGATTCTTTTGAAGTGAATTCGAGGTATACATGACACTTCGGGATGAATATTATAATTTATCACGAAACATAGAAATGAGATGCGATATCGCGATTTAAGCAGCATTAGAACTTTATTGCTACGATACGTAGGCATCTGCAAACGCTATTTCCTAGCAAGGAAGATTCGCATTTACATTCTTTTGAAGTGAATACGAGGTATACATGACACTTCGCAATGAACATTATATCTTATCATGTAACATATAAGTGAGATGCGATATCGCGTCTTAAGAAGCATTAGAACCCTATTTTCCTCGATGTGGAGATATCTGCAAACGCTATTTCCTAGCATGGAAGTGTCGCATTTACATTCTTTTGAAGTGAATTGGAGGTATACATGACACTTCGGAATGAACATTATATCTCATCATGAAACACAGAAGAGGGATGCGATATCGCGTTTTAAGAAGCATTAGAACTCTACTGCTACGATACGTAGACATCTGCAAACGCTGTTTCCTAGCAAGCAGTAGTCGCATTTGCATTCTTTTGTAGTGAATGCGAGGTATGCATGACACTTCGCAATGAATATTATATCTTATCATCAAACACAGAAGAGGGATGCGATAAGGCGGGTTAAGAAGCATTAGAACTCTATGGCCTCGATGCGGAGACATCTGCAAACTCTACTTCCTAGCAACCAGTAGTCGCATTTACATTGTTTTGTAGTGAATGCGAGGTATGCATGACACTTCGCAATGAATATTATATCTTATCATGAAACACAGAAGAGGGATGCGATATCGCGTGTTAAGAAGCTTTAGAACTCTATGGCCTCGATGCGGAGACAACTGCAAACTCTATTTTCTAGCATGGAAGTGTCGCACATACATTCTTTTGAAGTGAATACGAGATATACATGACATTTCGCAATGAATATTATATCTTATCACGAAACATACAAATGAGATGCGATATCGCGATTTAAGTAGCATTAGAACTCTATTGCTACGATACGTAGACATCTGCAAACGCTATTTGCTAGCAAGCAATAGCCGCATGTACATTCTTTTGAAGTGAATACGAGGGATACTAGACACTTCGCAATGAATATTATATCTTATCAGGAAACATATAGATGAGATGCGATATCGCAATTTAAGTAGCATTAGAAATTTATTGCTACGATACGTAGACATCTGCAAACGCTATCTCCTAGCAAGCAATAGTCGCATTTACTTTCTTTTGAAGTGAATACGAGGTGTACATGACACTTCGCAATGGATATTATATCTTATCACGAAACATAGAAGAGAGATGCGATATCGCGTTTTAAGAAGCATTAGAACTCTATTGCCTCGACGCGTAGACATCTGCAGATGCTATTTCCTTGCATGGAAGTGTCGCGTTTACATACTTTTGTAGTGAATACGAGGTGTACATGACACTTCGCAATGAATATTGTATCTTATCACGAAGCATAGAAATGAGATGCGATATCGCGTTTTGCGAAGCATTAGAACTCCATTGCTACGCTACGTAGACATCTGCAAACGCTATTTCCTAGCAAGGGAGATTCGCAGTTACATTCGTTTGGAGTGAATAGGAGGTATACATGACACTTCGCAATGAATATTATATCTTATCATGTAACATGCAAGTGAGATGCGACAACGCGTTTTAAGATGCATTAGAAACTTATTGCCCCGAAGCGGAAATATCTGCAAACGCTATTTCCTAGCATGGAAGTGTCGCATTTACATTTTTTGAAGTATATACGAGGTATACATGACACTTCGCAATGAATATTCTTTCTTATCACGAAACATATAAATGAGATGCGATATCGCGGTCTAAGTAGCATTAGAACTCTATTGCTACGATACGTAGACATCTGAATACGCAAGTTCCTAGCAAGGAATAGTCGCATTTACATTCTTTTGAAGTGAATACGAGGTATACATGACACTTCGCAATGTATATTATATCTTATCATGAAACACAGAGGAGGGATGCGATATCGCGTTTTAAGAAGCATTAGAACTCTACGGTCTCGATGCGGAGACATCTACAAACGCTATTTCCTAGTATGGAAGTGTCGCACTTACATTCTTTTGAAGTGAATACGAGGTATACATGACACTTCGCTATGCATATTATATCTTATCATGAAGCACAGAAGTGAGATGCGATATCGCGTTAAGAAGCATTAGAACTCTATTGCCTCGACGTGTAGACATCTGCAGACGCTATTTCCTAGCATGGAAGTGTCGCACATACATTCTTTTGAAGTGAATACGAGGTATACATGACATTTCGCAATGAATATTATATCTTATCACGAAACATACAAATGAGATGCGATATAGCGATTTAAGTAGCATTAGAACTCTATTGCTACGACATGTAGACATCTGCAAACGCTATTTCCTAGCAAGCAATAGTCGCATTTACATTCTTTTGAAGTGAACACGAGGTATACATGACACTTCGCAATGAATATTATATCTTATCAGGAAACATAGAAATGAGATGCGATATCGCGTTTTGAGAAGCATTAGAACACTATTGCTACGATACATAGATATCTGCAAGCGCTATTTCCTAGCAAGGAAGATTCGCATTTACATTCTTTTGAAGTGAATACGAGGTATACGTGACACTTCGCAATGAACATTATATCTTATCACGAAGCATAGAAATGAGATGCGATATCGCAATCTAAGAAGCATTAGAGCTCTATTGCTACGATCCGTAGACATCTGCAAACGCTATACCTTAGCAAGGAATAGTCGCATCTACATTCGTTTGAAGCGAATACGAGGTATACATGACACTTCGCAATGAATATTATATCTTATCAACAAACATAGAAATGAAATGTGACATCTCGTTTTAAGAAGCATTAGAACTCTTTTGCTACGATACGTAGACATCTGCAAACGATATTTCCTAGGATGGAAACGTCGCATTTACATTCTTTTGAAGTGAATACTAGTTATACATGACACTTCGCAATGAATATTATATCTTATCCTGAAGCATAGTAGAGAGATGCGATATCGCGTTTTAAGAAGCATTAGAACCCTATTGCCTCGATGCGCAGCTATCTGCAAACGATATTTCCTAGCATGGAAGTGTCGCATTTACATTCTTTTGAAGGGAATTCGTGGTATGCATGACACTTCGGAATGAATATTATATCTTATCACGAAACATAGAAATGAGATGCGATATCGCGATCTAAGAAGCATTAGAACTCTATTGCTACGATACGTAGGCATCTGCAAACGCTATTTCCGAGCAGGGAAGATTCGCACTTACATTCTTTTGAAGTGAATACGAGGTATACATGACACTTCGCAAAGAACATTATATCTTATCACGAACCATAGAAGAGAGATGCGATATCGCGATTTAAGTAGCATTAGAATTCTATTGCTATGATATGTAGGCATCTGCAAACGCTATTTCCTAGCATGGAAGTGTGGTACTTACATTCTTTTGAAGTGAATTCGAGGTATACATGACACTTCGGAATGAATATTATATCTTATCACGAAACGTATAAATGAGATGCGATATCGCGATCTAAGAAGCATTAGAACACTATTGCTACGATACGTAGACATCTGCAAACGCTATTTCCTAGCAAGGAATAGTCGCATTTACATACTTTTGAAGTGTATTCGAGGTATACAAGACACTTCGCAATGAATATTATATCTTGTCACGAAACATATAAATGAGGTGTCATATCGCGATTTAAGTAGCATTAGAACGCTATTGCTACGATACGTAGACATCTGCAAACTCTATTTCATAGCATGGAAGTGTCGTACATACATTCTTTTGAAGTGAATACGAGGTATACATGACACTTCTCAAAGAACATTGTCCCTTCTCATGAAACATAAAAGTGAGATGCGATATCGCGTTTGAAGAAGCATTAGAACCCTTTTGCCTCGAAGCGTAGAGATCTATAGACGCTATTTCCTAGCATGGAAGTGTCGCATTTACATTCTTTTGTAGTGAATACGAGGTGTTCATGTCACTTCGCAATGTATATTATATCTTATCACGAAGCGTAGAAATGAGATGCGATATCGCGATCTAAGCAGCATTAGAGCTTTATTGCTACGATACGTAGGTATCTGCAAACGCTATTTCCTAGCAACGAATAGTCGCATTTACATTCTTTTGAAGTGAATACGAGGTATACATGACACTTCGCAATGAATAATACATCTTATCATGAATCATAGAAGTGAGATGCGATATCGCGTTTTAAGAAGCATTAGAACCTTATTGCCTCGACGCGTAGACATCTGCAAACGCTATTTCCTAGCAAGGAAGATTCGCATTTACATTCTTTTGAAGTGAATACGAGGTATACATGACACTTCGCAATGAATATTATATCTTGTCACGAAACATATAAATGAGGTGTCATATCGCGATTTAAGTAGCATTAGAACGCTATTGCTACGATACGTAGACATCTGCAACGCTATTTCCTAGCAAGCAGTAGTCGCATTTATATTCGTGTGAAGTGAATACGAGGTATACATGACACTTCGCAATGAATATTATATCTTATCATGAAACACAGAGGAGGGATGCGATATCGCGTTTTAAGAAGCATTAGAACTCTACGGTCTCGATGCGGAGACATCTACAATCGCTATTTCCTAGCAAGCAGTAGTCGCATTTACATTCTTTTGTAGTGAATACGAGGTATGCATGACATTTTGCAATGAATATTATATCTTATCACGAAACATACAAATGAGATGCGATATCGCGATTTAAGTAGCATTAGAACTCTATTGCTACGATACGTAGACATCTGCAACGCTATTTCCTAGCAAGCAGTAGTCGCATTTATATTCGTGTGAAGTGAATACGAGGTATACATGACACTTCGCAATGAATATTATATCTTATCATGAAACACAGAGGAGGGATGCGATATCGCGTTTTAAGAAGCATTAGAACTCTACTGTCTCGATGCGGAGACATCTACAAACGCTATTTCCTAGCAAGCAGTAGTCGCATTTACATTCTTTTGTAGTGAATACGAGGTATGCATGACATTTTGCAATGAATATTATATCTTATCACGAAACATACAAATGAGATGCGATATCGCGATTTAAGTAGCATTAGAACTCTATTGCTACGATACGTAGACATCTGCAAACGCTATTTGCTAGCAAGCAATAGTCGCATTTACATTCTTTTGAAGTGAATACGAGGGATACTAGACACTTCGCAATGAATATTATATCTTATCAGGAAACATATAGATGAGATGCGATATCGCAATTTAAGTAGCATTAGAACTTTATTGCTACGATACGTAGACATCTGCAAACTCTATTTCATAGCATGGAAGTGTCGCACATACATTCTTTTGAAGTGAATACGAGGTATACATGACACTTCTCAATGAACATTATCCCTTCTCATGAAACATAGAAGTGAGATGCGATATCGCGTTTGAAGAAGCATTAGAACTCTATTGCCTCGAAGCGTAGAGATCTATAGACGCTATTTCCTAGCATGGATGTGTCCCATTTACATTCTTTTGTAGTGAATACGAGGTGTACATGTCACTTCGCAATGTATATTATATCTTATCACGAAGCATAGAAATGAGATGCGATATCGCGATCTAAGCAGCATTAGAGCTATATTGCTACGATACGTAGGTATCTGCAAACGCTATTTCCTAGCTACGAATAGTCGCATTTACATCCTTTTGAAGTAAATACGAGGTATACATGATACTTCGCAATGAATAATATATCTTATCATGAATCATAGATGTGAGATGCGATATCGCGTTTTAAGAAGCATTAGATCCTTATTGCCTCGACCCGTAGACATCTGCTAACGCTATTTCCTAGCATGGAAGTGACGCACTTACATTCTTCTGAACTGAATGCGAGGTATACATGACACTTCGCAATGAATATTATCTTATCACGAAACATATAAATAAGGTGTCATATCGCGATTCAAGTAGCATTAGAACACTATTGCTACGATACGTAGACATCTGCAAACGCTATTTCCTATCAAGCAATAGCCGCATTTACATTCTTTTGAAGTGAATACAAGGTATACATGACCATTCGCAATGGATATTCTTTCTTATCACGAAACATAGAAATGAGATGCGATATCGCGGTCTAAGTAGCATTAGAACTCTATTGCTACGATACGTAGACATCTGAATACGCAAGTTCCTAGCAAGGAATAGTCGCATTTACATTCTTTTGAAGTGAATACGAGGTATACATGACACTTCGCAATGAATATTATATCTTATCATGAAACATAGGAGTGAGATGCGATATCGCATTTTGAGAAGCATTAGAACTCTACCGCCTCGATGCGAAGACATCTGCAGACGCTATTTCCTAGCAAGGAAGTGTCGCATTTACATTCCTTTGGAGTGAATAGGAGGTATGCATGACACTTCGCAATGAATATTATATCTTATCACGAAACATAGAAATGAGATGCGATATCGCGATCTAAGAAGCATTAGAACTCTATTGCTACGATACGTAGGCATCTGCAAACGCTATTTCCGAGCAGGGAAGATTCGCACTTACATTCTTTTGAAGTGAATACGAGGTATACATGACACTTCGCAAAGAACATTATATCTTATCACGAACCATAGAAGAGAGATGCGATATCGCGATTTAAGTAGCATTAGAATTCTATTGCTATGATATGTAGGCATCTGCAAACGCTATTTCCTAGCATGGAAGTGTGGTACTTACATTCTTTTGAAGTGAATTCGAGGTATACATGACACTTCGGAATGAATATTATATCTTATCACGAAACGTATAAATGAGATGCGATATCGCGATCTAAGAAGCATTAGAACACTATTGCTACGATACGTAGACATCTGCAAACGCTATTTCCTAGCAAGGAATAGTCGCATTTACATACTTTTGAAGTGTATTCGAGGTATACAAGACACTTCGCAATGAATATTATATCTTGTCACGAAACATATAAATGAGGTGTCATATCGCGATTTAAGTAGCATTAGAACGCTATTGCTACGATACGTAGACATCTGCAAACTCTATTTCATAGCATGGAAGTGTCGTACATACATTCTTTTGAAGTGAATACGAGGTATACATGACACTTCTCAAAGAACATTGTCCCTTCTCATGAAACATAAAAGTGAGATGCGATATCGCGTTTGAAGAAGCATTAGAACCCTTTTGCCTCGAAGCGTAGAGATCTATAGACGCTATTTCCTAGCATGGAAGTGTCGCATTTACATTCTTTTGTAGTGAATACGAGGTGTTCATGTCACTTCGCAATGTATATTATATCTTATCACGAAGCGTAGAAATGAGATGCGATATCGCGATCTAAGCAGCATTAGAGCTTTATTGCTACGATACGTAGGTATCTGCAAACGCTATTTCCTAGCAACGAATAGTCGCATTTACATTCTTTTGAAGTGAATACGAGGTATACATGACACTTCGCAATGAATAATACATCTTATCATGAATCATAGAAGTGAGATGCGATATCGCGTTTTAAGAAGCATTAGAACCTTATTGCCTCGACGCGTAGACATCTGCAAACGCTATTTCCTAGCAAGGAAGATTCGCATTTACATTCTTTTGAAGTGAATACGAGGTATACATGACACTTCGCAATGAATATTATATCTTGTCACGAAACATATAAATGAGGTGTCATATCGCGATTTAAGTAGCATTAGAACGCTATTGCTACGATACGTAGACATCTGCAACGCTATTTCCTAGCAAGCAGTAGTCGCATTTATATTCGTGTGAAGTGAATACGAGGTATACATGACACTTCGCAATGAATATTATATCTTATCATGAAACACAGAGGAGGGATGCGATATCGCGTTTTAAGAAGCATTAGAACTCTACGGTCTCGATGCGGAGACATCTACAAACGCTATTTCCTAGCAAGCAGTAGTCGCATTTACATTCTTTTGTAGTGAATACGAGGTATGCATGACATTTTGCAATGAATATTATATCTTATCACGAAACATACAAATGAGATGCGATATCGCGATTTAAGTAGCATTAGAACTCTATTGCTACGACACGTAGACATCTGCAACGCTATTTCCTAGCAAGCAGTAGTCGCATTTATATTCGTGTGAAGTGAATACGAGGTATACATGACACTTCGCAATGAATATTATATCTTATCATGAAACACAGAGGAGGGATGCGATATCGCGTTTTAAGAAGCATTAGAACTCTACGGTCTCGATGCGGAGACATCTACAAACGCTATTTCCTAGCAAGCAGTAGTCGCATTTACATTCTTTTGTAGTGAATACGAGGTATGCATGACATTTTGCAATGAATATTATATCTTATCAGGAAACATAAAAATGAGATGCGATATCGCGCTTTGAGAAGCATTAGAACTCTATTGCTACTATACGTAGACATCTGCAAACGCTATTTCCTAGCAAGCAATAGTCGCATTTACATTCTTTTGAAGTGAATACGAGGTATACATGACACTTCGCAATGAATATTATATCTTATCACGAAACATAGAAATGAGATGCGATATCGCGATTTAAGTAGCATTAGAACTCTATCGCTACGATACTTAGACATCTGAGTACGCTATTTCCTAGCAAGGAAGTGTCGCACTTACATTCTTTTGACGTGAATACGAGGTATACATGAAACTTCGAAATGAATATTATATCTTATCACGAAACATATAAATGAGATGTGATATCGCGATTTAAGTAGCATTAGAACGCTATTGCTACGATACATAGACATCTGAATACGGTATTTCCTGGCAAGGAAGTGTCGCATTTACATACGTTTGGAGTGAATACGAGGTATACATGACACTTCGCAATGAATATTATATCTTATCATGAAACATAGAATTGAGATGCGATATCGCGTTAAGAAGCATTAGAACTCTATTGCCTCGACGTGTAGACATCTGCAGACGCTATTTCCTAGCATGGAAGTGTCGCATTTACATTCTTTTGAAGTGAATACGAGGTGTACTTGACACTTCGCAATGAATATTATATCTTATCATGAAACATAGAATTGAGATGCGATATCGCGTTAAGAAGCATTAGAACTCTATTGCCTCGACGTGTAGACATCTGCAGACGCTATTTCCTAGCATGGAAGTGTCGCATTTACATTCTTTTAAAGTGAATACGAGGTGTACATGACACTTCGCAATGAATATTATATCTTATCATGAAACATAGAAATGAGATGCGATATCGCGTTTTGAGAAGCACTAGAACCCTATTGCTACTATACGTAGACATCTGCAAACGCTATTTCCTAGCAAGCAATAGTCGCATTTACATTCTTTTGAAGTGAATACGAGGTATACATGACACTTCGCAATGAATATTGTATCTTATCACGAAACATAGAACTGAGATGCGATATCGCGATTTACGTAGCATTAGAGCTCTATTGCTACGATACGTAGACATCTGAACACGCTATTTCCTGGCAAGGAATTGTCGCATTTACATACGTTTGGAGTGAATACGAGGTATACATGACACTTCGCAATGAATATTATATCTTATCATTAAACATAGAAGTGAGATGCGATATCGTGTTTTAAGAAGCATAAGAACTCCATTTCCTCGATGCGTAGACATCTGCAGACGCTATTTGCTAGCAAGGAAGTGTCGCATTTACATTCGTCTGGAGTGAATAGGAGGTATACATGACACTTCGCAATGAATATTATATCTTATCACGAAACATAGAAATGAAATGGGACATCTCGTTTTAAAAAGCATTAGAACCCTATTGCTTCGATGCGGAGATATCTGCAAAGGCTATTTCCTAGCATGGAAATGTCGCATTTAGATTCTTCTGATGTGAATCAGAGGTATACATGACACTTCGCAATGAATATTATATCTTATCATGAAACATAGAAGTGAAATGCGATATCGCGTTCTAAGAAGCATTAGAACTCTATTGCCTCGACGCGTAGAAATCTGCAGACGCTATTTCCTAGCATGGAAGTGTCGCATTTACATTCTTTTGAAGTGAATACGAGGTGTACATGACACTTCGCAATGAATATTATATCTTATCAGGAAACATAGAAATGAGATGCGATATCGCGTTTTGAGAAGCTTTGGAACCCTATTGCTACTATAGGTAGACATCTGCAAACACTATTTCCTAGCAAGCAATAGTCGCATTCACATTCTTTTGAAGTGAATACGATGTATACATGACACTTCGCAATGAACATTATATCTTATCACGAAACATAGAAATGAGATGCGATATCGCGATTTAAGTAGCATTAGAACTCTATTGCTACGATACGTAGACATCTGAGTACGCTATTTCCTAGCAAGGAAGTGTCGCATTTACATTCGTTTCGAGCGAATACGAGGTATACATGACACTTCGGAATGAATATTATATCTTATCACGAAACATATAAATGAGATGTGATATCGCGATTTAAGTAGCATTAGAACGCTATTGCTACGATACGTAGACATCTGAATACGCTATTTCCTGGCAAGGAAGTGTCGTATTTACATTGGTCTGGAGTGAATACGAGGTATACATGACACTTCGCAACGAATATTATGCCTTATCATGAAGCATAGAAATGAGATGCGATATCGCGTTTTGAGAAGCATTGGAACTCTATTGCTACGATACGTAGACATCTGCAAACGCTACTTCCTAGCAAGCAATAGTCGCATTTACATTCGTTTGAAGTGAATACGAGGTATACATGACACTTCGCAATGAATATTATATCTTATCATGAAACATAGAAGTGAGATGCGATATAGCGTTTTAAGAAGCATTAGAACACTATTGCTACGATACATAGACATCTGAACACGCTATTTCCTAGCAAGGAAGTGTCGCATTTACATTCGTATGGTATGATTACTAGGTATACATGACACTTCGCAATGAATATTATATCTTAACATGAAGCACAGATATGAGATGCGATATCGCGTTTTGAGAAGCATTAGAACTCTATTGCTACGATACGTAGACATCTGCAAACGCTATTTCCTAGCAAGGAAGTGTCGCATTTACATTCGTTTGGAGTGGATACGAGGTATACATGACACTTCGCAAAGAATATTATATTTTATCCTGAAACTTAGAAATGGGATGCGATATCGCGATTTAAGAAGCTTTAGAAATCTATTGCTTCGATACGTCGACATCTGCAAACGCTATTTCCTGGCAAGGAATAGTCGCATTTACATTCATTTGAAGTGAATACGAGGTATACATGACACTTCTCAAGGAACATTATATCTTATCGTGAAACATAGAAGAGAGATGCGATATCGCGTTTTAGGAAGCATTAGAACTCTATGGCCTCGATGCGGAGACATCTGCAAACGCTATTTCCTAGCAAGCAATAGTCGCATTTACATTCTTATGAAGTGAATACGAGGTATACATGACACATCGCAATGATTATTATTTCTTATGATGAATCACAGAAGAGGGATGCGATATCGCGTGTTAAGAAGCATTAGAACTCTATGGCCTCGATGCGGAGACATCTGCAAACTCTATTTCCTATCATGGAAGTGTCGTACTTACATTCTTTTGAAGTGAATACGAGGTATACATGACATTTCGCAATGAATATTATATCTTATCACGAAACATGGAAATGAGATGCGATATCGTGTTTTGAGAAGCATTAGAACTCTATTGCTACGATACGTAGACATTTGCAAACGCTACTTCCTAGCAAGGAAGATTCGCATTTACATTCTTTTGAAGTAAATACGAGGTATACATGACACTTCAGAATGAATATTATAACTTATCACGAAACATAGAAATGAGATGCGATATCGCGATCTAAGAAGCATTAGAACTCTATTGCTACGATACATAGGCATCTGCAAACGTTATTTCCTAGCAAGAAAGATTCGCATTTACATTCATTTGAAGTGAATACGAGGTATGAATGACACTTCGCAAAGAACATTATATCTTCTCGTGAAACATAGAAGTGAGATGCGATATCGCGTTTTAAGAAGCATTAGAACTCTATTGCCTCGACGCGTAGAGTTCTGCAGACGCTATTTCCTAGCACGGAAGTGTCGCATTTACATTCTTTTGAAGTGAATACGAGGTATACATGACACTTCGCAATGAACATTATATCTTATCATGTGACATAGAATTGAGATGCGATATCGCGTTTTAAGAAGCATTAGAACTCTATTGCCTCTACGCGTAGACATCTGCAGACGCTATTTCCTAGCATGGAAGTGTCGCATTTACGTTCTTTTGTAGTGAACACGAGGTATACATGACACTTTGCAATGAATATTATATCTTATAATGAAACATGTAAATGAGATGCGATATCGCGATTTAAGTAGCATTATAACTCTATTGCTACGATACGTAGACATCTGCAAACGCTATTTCATAGCAAGCAATAGTCGCATTTACAATATTTTGAAGTGAATACGAGGTATACATGACACTTCGCAATGAATATTATATCTTATCATGAAACATTGAAGAGCGATGCGATATCGCGTTGTAAGAAGCATTAAAACTCTATGGCCTCGACGCGGAGACATCTGCAAACGCTATTTCCTAGCATGGAAGTGTCGCACTTACATTCTTTTGAAGTGAATACGAGGTATACATGACACTTCGCAATGAATATTATATCTTATCACGAAGCATAGAAATGAGATGCGATATCGCGTTTTGAGATGCATTCGAGCTCTATTGCTACGATACATAGACATCTGCAAACGCTATTTCCTAGCAAGGAAGATTCGCATTTACATTCTTTTGAAGTGAATACGAGGTAATCATGACACTTCGCAATGAATATTATATCTTATCATGAAACATAGAAGAGAGATTCGATATCGCGTTTTCAGAAGCATTAGAACTCTATGGCCTCGATGCGGAGACATCTGCAAACGCTATTTCCTAGCATGGAGGTGTCGCACTTACATTCTTTTAAAGTGAATACGAGGTATACATGACACTTGGCAATGAATATTATATCTTATCACGAAACATAGAAATGAAATGCGACATCTCGTTTTAAGAAGCATTAGGACTCTATTGCCTCAATGCGGAGATATCTGCAAGGGCTATTTCCTAGCATGGAAATGTCGCATTCAGATCCTTTTGAAGTGAATTCGAGGTATACATGACACTTCGCAATGAACATTATATCTTATCATGTAACATATAAGTGAGATGCGATATCGCGTCTTAAGAAGCATTAGAACCCTATTGCTACTATACGTAGACATCTGCAAATGCTATTTCCTAGCAAGCAATAGTCGCATTTACATTCTTTTGAAGTGAATACGAGGTATACATGACACTTCGCAATGAATATTATATCTTATCACGAAACATATAAATGAGATGCGATTTCGCGATTTAAGTAGCATTAGAACTCTATTGCTACGATACGTAGACATCTGCAAACGCTATTTCCTAGCAAGCAATAGTCGCATTTACATTCTTTTGAAGTGAATACGAGGTATACATGACAATTCGTAATGAATATTATATCTTATCAAGCAACATAGGAGAGGGATGCGATATCGCATTTAAAGAAGCATTAGAACTCTATGGCCTCGATGCGGAGACATCTGCAAACGCTATTTCCTAGCATGGAAGTGACGCACTTACATTCTTCTGAAGTGAATGCGAGGAATACATGACACTTCGCAATGAATATTATCTTATCACGAAACATATAAATAAGGTGTCATATCGCGATTCAAGTAGCATTAGAACACTATTGCTACGATACGTAGACATCTGCAAACGCTATTTCCTATCAAGCAATAGCCGCATTTACATTCTTTTGAAGTGAATACAAGGTATACATGACCATTCGCAATGGATATTCTTTCTTATCACGAAACATATAAATGAGATGCGATATCGCGGTCTAAGTAGCATTAGAACTCTATTGCTACGATACGTAGACATCTGAGTACGCAAGTTCCTAGCAAGGAATAGTCGCATTTACATTCTTTTGAAGTGAATACGAGGTATACATGACACTTCGCAATGAATATTATATCTTATCATGAAACATAGGAGTGAGATGCGATATCGCATTTTGAGAAGCATTAGAACTCTACCGCCTCGATGCGAAGACATCTGCAGACGCTATTTCCTAGCAAGGAAGTGTCGCATTTACATTCGTCTGGAGTGAATAGGAGGTATGCATGACACTTCGCAATGAATATTATATCTTATCACGAAACATACAAATGAGATGCGATATCGCGATTTAAGTAGCATTAGAACTCTATTGCTACGATACGTAGACATCTGCAAACGCTATTTGCTAGCAAGCAATAGTCGCATTTACATTCTTTTGAAGTGAATACGAGGGATACTAGACACTTCGCAATGAATATTATATCTTATCAGGAAACATATAGATGAGATGCGATATCGCAATTTAAGTAGCATTAGAACTTTATTGCTACGATACGTAGACATCTGCAAACTCTATTTCATAGCATGGAAGTGTCGTACATACATTCTTTTGAAGTGAATACGAGGTATACATGACACTTCTCAAAGAACATTATCCCTTCTCATGAAACATAAAAGTGAGATGCGATATCGCGTTTGAAGAAGCATTAGAACCCTTTTGCCTCGAAGCGTAGAGATCTATAGACGCTATTTCCTAGCATGGAAGTGTCGCATTTACATTCTTTTGTAGTGAATACGAGGTGTTCATGTCACTTCGCAATGTATATTATATCTTATCACGAAGCGTAGAAATGAGATGCGATATCGCGATCTAAGCAGCATTAGAGCTTTATTGCTACGATACGTAGGTATCTGCAAACGCTATTTCCTAGCAACGAATAGTCGCATTTACATTCTTTTGAAGTGAATACGAGGTATACATGACACTTCGCAATGAATAATACATCTTATCATGAATCATAGAAGTGAGATGCGATATCGCGTTTTAAGAAGCATTAGAACCTTATTGCCTCGACGCGTAGACATCTGCAAACGCTATTTCCTAGCAAGGAAGATTCGCATTTACATTCTTTTGAAGTGAATACGAGGTATACATGACACTTCGCAATGAATATTATATCTTGTCACGAAACATATAAATGAGGTGTCATATCGCGATTTAAGTAGCATTAGAACGCTATTGCTACGATACGTAGACATCTGCAACGCTATTTCCTAGCAAGCAGTAGTCGCATTTATATTCGTGTGAAGTGAATACGAGGTATACATGACACTTCGCAATGAATATTATATCTTATCATGAAACACAGAGGAGGGATGCGATATCGCGTTTTAAGAAGCATTAGAACTCTACGGTCTCGATGCGGAGACATCTACAAACGCTATTTCCTAGCAAGCAGTAGTCGCATTTACATTCTTTTGTAGTGAATACGAGGTATGCATGACATTTTGCAATGAATATTATATCTTATCACGAAACATACAAATGAGATGCGATATCGCGATTTAAGTAGCATTAGAACTCTATTGCTACGATACGTAGACATCTGCAACGCTATTTCCTAGCAAGCAGTAGTCGCATTTATATTCGTGTGAAGTGAATACGAGGTATACATGACACTTCGCAATGAATATTATATCTTATCATGAAACACAGAGGAGGGATGCGATATCGCGTTTTAAGAAGCATTAGAACTCTACGGTCTCGATGCGGAGACATCTACAAACGCTATTTCCTAGCAAGCAGTAGTCGCATTTACATTCTTTTGTAGTGAATACGAGGTATGCATGACATTTTGCAATGAATATTATATCTTATCACGAAACATACAAATGAGATGCGATATCGCGATTTAAGTAGCATTAGAACTCTATTGCTACGATACGTAGACATCTGCAAACGCTATTTGCTAGCAAGCAATAGTCGCATTTACATTCTTTTGAAGTGAATACGAGGGATACTAGACACTTCGCAATGAATATTATATCTTATCAGGAAACATATAGATGAGATGCGATATCGCAATTTAAGTAGCATTAGAACTTTATTGCTACGATACGTAGACATCTGCAAACTCTATTTCATAGCATGGAAGTGTCGCACATACATTCTTTTGAAGTGAATACGAGGTATACATTACACTTCTCAATGAACATTATCCCTTCTCATGAAACATAGAAGTGAGATGCGATATCGCGTTTGAAGAAGCATTAGAACTCTATTGCCTCGAAGCGTAGAGATCTATAGACGCTATTTCCTAGCATGGAAGTGTCCCATTTACATTCTTTTGTAGTGAATACGAGGTGTACATGTCACTTCGCAATGTATATTATATCTTATCACGAAGCATAGAAATGAGATGCGATATCGCGATCTAAGCAGCATTAGAGCTATATTGCTACGATACGTAGGTATCTGCAAACGCTATTTCCTAGCTACGAATAGTCGCATTTACATCCTTTTGAAGTAAATACGAGGTATACATGATACTTCGCAATGAATAATATATCTTATCATGAATCATAGATGTGAGATGCGATATCGCGTTTTAAGAAGCATTAGAACCTTATTGCCTCGACCCGTGGACATCTGCTAACGCTATTTCCTAGCATGGAAGTGACGCACTTACATTCTTCTGAACTGAATGCGAGGTATACGTGACACTTCGCAATGAATATTATCTTATCACGAAACATATAAATAAGGTGTCATATCGCGATTCAAGTAGCATTAGAACACTATTGCTACGATACGTAGACATCTGCAAACGCTATTTCCTATCAAGCAATAGCCGCATTTACATTCTTTTGAAGTGAATACAAGGTATACATGACCATTCGCAATGGATATTCTTTCTTATCACGAAACATAGAAATGAGATGCGATATCGCGGTCTAAGTAGCATTAGAACTCTATTGCTACGATACGTAGACATCTGAATACGCAAGTTCCTAGCAAGGAATAGTCGCATTTACATTCTTTTGAAGTGAATACGAGGTATACATGACACTTCGCAATGAATATTATATCTTATCATGAAACATAGGAGTGAGATGCGATATCGCATTTTGAGAAGCATTAGAACTCTACCGCCTCGATGCGAAGACATCTGCAGACGCTATTTCCTAGCAAGGAAGTGTCGCATTTACATTCCTTTGGAGTGAATAGGAGGTATGCATGACACTTCGCAATGAATATTATATCTTATCACGAAACATAGAAATGTAATGCGACATCTCGTTTTAAGAAGCATTAGGACTCTATTGCCTCAATGCGGAGATATCTGCAAGGGCTATTTCCTAGCATGGAAATGTCGCATTTAGATTCTTTTGAAGTGAATTCGAGGTATACATGACACTTCGGAATGAATATTATAATTTATCACGAAACATAGAAATGAGATACGATATCGCGATTTAAGCAGCATTAGAACTCTATTGCTACGATACGTAGGCATCTGCAAACGCTATTTCCTAGCAAGGAATAGTCGCATTTACATTCTTTTGAAGTGAATACGAGGTATACATGACACTTCGCAATGAATAATATATCTTATCATGAATCATAGAAGTGAGATGCGATATCGCGTTTTAAGAAGCATTAGAACCTTATTGCCTCGACGCGTAGACATCTGCAAACGCTATTTCCTAGCAAGGAAGATTCGCATTTACATTCTTTTGAAGTGAATACGAGGTATACATGACACTTCGCAATGAACATTATATCTTATCATGTAACATATAAGTGAGATGCGATATCGCGACTTAAGAAGCATTAGAACCCTATTTTCCTCGATGTGGAGATATCTGCAAACGCTATTTCCTAGCATGAAGTGTCGCATTTACATTCTTTTGAAGTGAATTGGAGGTATACATGACACTTCGGAATGAATATTATATCTCATAATGAAGCACAGAAGAGGGATGCGACATCGCGTTTTAAGATGCATTAGAAACCTATTGCCCCGAAGCGGAGATATCTGCAAACGCTATTTCCTAGCATGGAAGTGTCGCATTTACATTTTTTGAAGTATATACGAGGTATACATGACACTTCGCAATGAATATTATATCTTATCACGAAACGTATAAATGAGATGCGATATCGCGATCTAAGAAGCATTAGAACTTTATTGCTACGATACGTAGACATCTGCAAACGCTATCTCCTAGCAAGCAATAGTCGCATTTACTTTCTTTTGAAGTGAACACGAGGTGTACATGACACTTCGCAATGAATATTATATCTTATCACGAAGCATAGAAATAAGATGCGATATCGCGTTTTGCGAAGCATTAGAACTCCATTGCTACGCTACGTAGACATCTGCAAACGCTATTTCCTAGCAAGGGAGATTCGCAGTTACATTCGTTTGGAGTGAATAGGCGGAATACATGACACTTCGCAATGAATATTATATCTTATCATGTAACATACAAGTGAGATGCGACATCGCGTTTTAAGATGCATTAGAAACCTATTGCCCCGAAGCGGAGATATCTGCAAACGCTATTTCCTAGCATGGAAGTGTCGCATTTACATATTTGAAGTATATACGAGGTATAGATGACACTTCGCAATGAATATTCTTTCTTATCACGAAACATATAATGAGATGCGATATCGCGGTCTAAGTAGCATTAGAACTCTATTGCTACGATACGTAGACATCTGAATACGCAAGTTCCTAGCAAGGAATAGTCGCATTTACATTCTTTTGAAGTGAATACGAGGTATACATGACACTTCGCAATGAATATTATATCTTATCATGAAACATAGGAGTGAGATGCGATATCGCGTTTTGCGAAGCATTAGAACTCCATTGCTACGCTACGTAGACATCTGCAAACGCTATTTCCTAGCAAGGGAGATTCGCAGTTACATTCGTTTTGGAGTGAATAGGCGGAATACATGACACTTCGCAATGAATATTATATCTTATCATGTAACATACAAGTGAGATGCGACATCGCGTTTTAAGATGCATTAGAAACCTATTGCCCCGAAGCGGAGATATCTGCAAACGCTATTTCCTAGCATGGAAGTGTCGCATTTACATATTTGAAGTATATACGAGGTATAGATGACACTTCGCAATGAATATTCTTTCTTATCACGAAACATATAAATGAGATGCGATATCGCGGTCTAAGTAGCATTAGAACTCTATTGCTACGATACGTAGACATCTGAATACGCAAGTTCCTAGCAAGGAATAGTCGCATTTACATTCTTTTGAAGTGAATACGAGGTATACATGACACTTCGCAATGAATATTATATCTTATCATGAAACATAGGAGTGAGATGCGATATCGCATTTTGAGAAGCATTAGAACTCTACCGCCTCGATGCGAAGACATCTGCAGACGCTATTTCCTAGCAAGGAAGTGTCGCATTTACATTCGTTTGGAGTGAATAGGAGGTATGCATGACACTTCGCAATAAATATTATATCTTTTCACGAAACATAGAAATGTAATGCGACATCTCGTTTTAAGAAGCATTAGGACTCTATTGCCTCAATGCGGAGATATCTGCAAGGGCTATTTCCTAGCATGGAAATGTCGCATTTAGATTCTTTTGAAGTGAATTCGAGGTATACATGACACTTCGGGATGAATATTATAATTTATCACGAAACATAGAAATGAGATGCGATATCGCGATTTAAGCAGCATTAGAACTTTATTGCTACGATACGTAGGCATCTGCAAACGCTATTTCCTAGCAAGGAATTGTCGCATTCACATTCTTTTGAAGTGAATACGAGGTATACATGACACTTCGCAATGAATAATATGTCTTATCATGAATCATAGAAGTGAGATGCGATATCGCGTTTTAAGAAGCATTAGAACCTTATTGCCTCGACGCGTAGACATCTGCAAACGCTATTTCCTAGCAAGGAAGATTCGCATTTACATTCTTTTGAAGTGAATACGAGGTATACATGACACTTCGCAATGAACATTATATCTTATCATGTAACATATAAGTGAGATGCGATATCGCGTCTTAAGAAGCATTAGAACCCTATTTTCCTCGATGTGGAGATATCTGCAAACGCTATTTCCTAGCATGGAAGTGTCGCATTTACATTCTTTTGAAGTGAATTGGAGGTATACATGACACTTCGGAATGAACATTATATCTCATCATGAAACACAGAAGAGGGATGCGATATCGCGTTTTAAGAAGCATTAGAACTCTACTGCTACGATACGTAGACATCTGCAAACGCTGTTTCCTAGCAAGCCAGTAGTCGCATTTGCATTCTTTTGTAGTGAATGCGAGGTATGCATGACACTTCGCAATGAATATTATATCTTATCATCAAACACAGAAGAGGGATGCCGATAAGGCGGGTTAAGAAGCATTAGAACTCTATGGCCTCGATGCGGAGACATCTGCAAACTCTACTTCCTAGCAACCAGTAGTCGCATTTACATTGTTTTGTAGTGAATGCGAGGTATGCATGACACTTCGCAATGAATATTATATCTTATCATGAAACACAGAAGAGGGATGCGATATCGCGTGTTAAGA